>NW_018165784.1:2340-4999 GCF_001263595.1 Phalaenopsis equestris | reverse complement strand
TATATATATTCTTTTTTTTTCAAAAAAAAGAAATCTATATTTGGTGGAGGCTCAAATATTGATTTTCTATGCGTTAGGCCTCATGATGAGAGCCCACGCCATGTCTAAATACTCTAGAACCCAGCGCCACTAAGGCCCCTTTGTTTAAGGATGGTTAAACAAACAGTCCTGGAATCAAAAAAAAGTTGAACGTACTTGCTCAAGAAAGAAATGGGTAAAGCATTCCAACAGAAGAATAGTAATTTGGACCATGAGGGACATGGACACAATATCGATGTATGAAGAAAGAACCTCCTAATCTAATGGAGAGAAGAGCCACTCCCCAGCGGAGTCACCAGAAATTGTGGGTCGCTAAACTAGAGTTTGTTGGTTGCTTCAATATATATATATATATATATATATATAACACTGGCGTACAATATGCAATTACAAAATTACTCATGTATTGTGCCGCGGTGATGTTGCCCCCACACCCTCAACCCACATAACGAAACTAGCTCCGCTCCTCTTGCTCGCTCTGTTCCGCTTCAACCAGTGTCGCTTATCTGCTATATAAACCATACCTAACAAAAGATTGTTTAGTAGAGCTAACATTTTAAGTTTGAAAGTATGAGACATAACCGACCTCATACAGACAATAGTTCAAATTAACGAGCACAACAATACAAGTCATGCATCTTTCACAAGGAATAGACGCATCACTTGATAGTGTGGCTTGATTAAATAAACTGAAGAATTTATGACATTTGTTTTGGCTATAAAACCCTTTTATGTTGACCGACAAGTTTTTCTATCTAACATAAAAGATTAGACATTACCTGGGTTTGTAAAGCTCCTTATAAAGGAAAATCCCTATAGTTAATTACATACTAAATGATCGAAGTCATTCAAGAAAACTCTCAATTTAGAACAGAGGTATTTGTCTTCAACATTTTCAAATTTTAGGGTGTTCAACATTTTCAAATTTTAGGGTTTTCAATGTCGTACCTAGAAAAGCAAAAATGGGAATGGTTCGAAATGAGAACAGTTATTTTCAGAATCCAAAGAAAGAAAAGTAGGAGATGTTATAGATCCTGAGAAGAACCTCATGACTTCTAAAACTTTCCTATGATTTAACTTAAATTTTGAGGAAATTTTATTAAATATTTCATCCTGCTAATTTTATTATTTAGGACTTACACTTGCATGACCTACATGACACAATCATATAAATAGTCTAGAAGATAGGAGGGTTTATCATAACGAACGACAATCTCAGAGCCTAAAGTGAGTTAGGCCTTAAATTGCACAACTTGGCCGTGTGAAAGCCTAAAGATAAGTTGAAGATTTATGATGTACTTGACGGGCTACCTCAAAACCCTATGACTTATTATTTAATTCTAAGGAAAGGTTTGCTGAAGATGATATCGTCTCCTTTATCAAAGATTTTCTTCTGTATATCCTCGTCATGATACCCATAATATTTGCTCCAAGCTCTTCATCCAAGTGACAGCTTGATACACCAAAAACATATGTATTTTTAAACCTACATTTTATACTCATTTTTTGTGATATTGCACTTTAAAGGATGGTATTTTTCATATTTTATTGCAGGTTGATGATTTTTAGCACTTGATGCAAAAAGTAAGCAAAAATGATGGAATTTGGAGTTGAAATGACATTTTGGAAGAAAAACTCAGTGCCGACAGGTCGGCACTATTTTTGGTGTGGGGTTTGCCCTTAAGAAGCTGTCAGTCATCAAAATTGAAATCCCGTTGCCCGCTTCTAAATGACGTTTTTTTAAAAGATTTTAGTTTTGAAAAAGATGAAGTCAAACTGACCCCATAATTTTCATAGTTTAGATGAAAAAGCGCTTTACCTCAAATCTTGTATCTATCCCGAAGGATGAACACAAGAATTCAGGGTGAGGCTCGATCAAAAAAACTAAAGAAAGTTATGACATCCGTTTAGTCTGCGAAACCAATGTATTAATTAGGGCTTACACTCACGTGAAATGATCACACAAATAGTCTGGAAGGTGTGAGGATTTAGGTCGTGACGAATGACAACCTCAAAATCTTGAGACGAGTTAGGGCTTATATTGTACAACAAAGCCATACAAAGGCCTAAAGATAAGTTGAGAATTTATGTTGCATAAACAATTCACCTGGAAGTTCTATGGTGTGGTTATTTAATTCTAAAGAAAGAGTGGTTTAGCTGATGTAGGCATGTTTTGCTATTGAAGCTGGTTATGCTTCCCAAAATACTAGCTCCAAGCTTCTCGTCGCGGCAAGTTTAGGTTTTCTAATGTGTCAAGTTATGATATCAAATCAGATGTCTTTAATGTTATTGTTATTTAAATATTATGGGGCATATTAAAGTTGATTAGAGCGACACCCGTTAGGATCCTACGGTTCCCTCATTCCGACACCACTATTTTTTTTTTGGATTCACTTAGTCCAATTAAATTTACTAAATTCAACTTAATGAGTTCCATACTTTCATTTAAACCGTGGGAAATCTCGTTAGCAACCGTAGGTTTCCTCCTCCGAAGGATTCCCGATCATCCGATAGAGACGTTTTAATATGGTTGCCGATTTTTATGTGATGTTTGTGATTAAATTTTGAGTTGTTTTATATTTTGAATGTTGTGGCGGGGGATTTTTTTTTTGTTGTTTTT
>NW_018165784.1:0-908 GCF_001263595.1 Phalaenopsis equestris | reverse complement strand
TTAAACTCCCCTGATAACAGAGATCTCAAAAAACTAAGTTTCATAATTTTTGGAGTTATATTTTAATTTTTAAAAATCATTTAAGTTTCAAATTTGATGGTCACTTTTAAAAATCAATTAAAAATATTAAATGATCTCAAAATGACTTGAAATTTTTATGGTGAGTTCTTTGACTCATGAGACACAGTAGAAAACAAAAGTCAAGTCATTTTGATCTCTATGTATTCTAAATTAAATATTTTAAGTCAATTAAGGTTTGCTCAAAACAAAAACAGTGATTTTTTTGTTCTTAAAAATTATGAAATTATTTCCTAAGACTACTCTAACCATAGGAAACTTACATGAATTTTTGTAGAATTTGCTAAGCCACATACAATTTTCTATAATTATTTGAATAGAAAATGCATACAAACTTAGAAGATTAAAATCTCTGGCTAGAGATCTCCTATGTCTTTGGCAAAATGTTCAAATTGTGCACCTAGACAGAGGCTACAACATATAAAAATTTGAGGTCACGGTGATGAGTCAATAGGAATGGAGAGTTCAAAAACCTCTAACACTAAGTGATTTTTATAAAATTAAAAATGCATCAAATAAGCATGAAATTTATTTCACATGATTTTCCTCTGTTCACTGAGCAAGAATATATTTTGATTTTATTTTTATGAGTTTTCTATGAAAAGTTATGAATTTTTAAAGTTTAGGGGTATTTTCTGAATTTTTTAAATCCCATAATTTTCTACTTAAACCCACGCGCTGACTGGATCATGGGCGGTTCCGAAAATGTCACGTGTCGCGCTCTGGTTCGCCGCCACCATCCGCGTCAGCGCTGACTCGGCGTGTTGTGTATATACAGGATCTCTGTCTGACGCAATCAGGACCGTCCGATCGATACACGCGTGAATGGA
>NW_018165783.1:205624-213491 GCF_001263595.1 Phalaenopsis equestris | reverse complement strand
GTGTCATAATTTCTCAGAAATAAGCATGACCAACTTAATTAAGAACACATCCAAAAAGTCAGAAGTAAGAAGACATCTAAGAACAAAACACAATTTGGCTATAGTAAATATGTTATTATTATAGTATCAGACAACATAACTAATTAAAAGGCACAAAGAGCATAGTAGAAACGAACACTGGCAAAGATAGCCAAAAAGACAAGTGGGTAGAGAGTACCTGCTCATCCAACTATCCAAGTATTTGTACTTATCAGTTAACATAATGTCTATGATTCAAAGAAATCAGAAAGCATATCAAAGACACCAGATAAAACAAACAAGAGTAGGAATAAAGCAAAAGCTAGATAAATTGTCGAGCTTCATGAGACAATGAAATCATCATAACTTGCCAAAAGCAGCATGCTTAAAAAAATTAAACTGAATTTTGTTGAAAAAAAAAATCCAGTAAAAGGGCAGCCTCCATGAATTGAATCAGGAAGCCATATTATAGTAAAAGTTTAAACCCATATAGATTCTTAATTAGAGAGTGAATATCATGATCCAGCTAAATAGTCCAAACTCTGAAGAATATCAAATAGTTTATACCCTCAAGCCACTAAGTTGTCTATCAGTAAGTTCATTTCTTTGTATTTTAGCAAGGCGACAACTTTGCACTTAAATAAAGCTGTTGAATGAAAAAACATAATAAAAATTAGATGACTCAAACATATACCTAGAAACGAACACTGGCAAAGATAGCCAAAAAGACAAGTGGGTAGAGAGTACCTGCTCATCCAACTATCCAAGTATTTGTACTTATCAGATAACATAATGACTATGATTCATAGAAATCAGAAAGCATATCAAAGACACCAGATAAAACAAACAAGAGTAGGAATAAAGCAAAAGCTAGATAAATTGTCGAGCTTCATGAGACAATGAAATCATCATAACTTGCCAAAAGCAGCATGCTTAAAAAAATTAAACTGAATTTTGTTGAAAAAAAAAATCCAGTAAAAGGGCAGCCTCCATGAATTGAATCAGGAAGCCATATTATAGTAAAAGTTTAAACCCATATAGATTCTTAATTAGAGAGTGAATATCATGATCCAGCTAAATAGTCCAAACTCTGAAGAATATCAAATAGTTTATACCCTCAAGCCACTAAGTTGTCTATCAGTAAGTTCATTTCTTTGTATTTTAGCAAGGCGACAACTTTGCACTTAAATAAAGCTGTTGAATGAAAAAACATAATAAAAATTAGATGACTCAAACATATATCTATTGACCTCATTTTTTATGAGGTCGTCTTCTTCTTAGAACTTACAATCTAGCCATAAAACTTTTCTATTGACTATCCTAGAAGCCTAGTTATGGGATCCACCCGTTTTAGAATTTCAAACCACATCTTAACTCTTTTTGCAGTCTCACATGGATGGTCATAAACCTCCAACACTTGGGTGGTTGAGATCAACGTGTGAAAATTCAAAAGTGAGTTCCTATAGAATCATGAGGCATTAGGAACACCCTTTTTGACCTTGGGTGGCTTGGGCACCTCACACTCACTCCACTTCACATAAACACTTCCCCTCACCAAATTTGCTCCAAACTTCCCAAAGTATTAGCCTATTCTCATCAATTTTCAAATCCAATTCCCATGGACTCCAAATTGACAAATTCACAACAATTTACATCAAATCCTACCCAAAATCCAAAGTCAAATCCAACCACACCAATTTTCAAGCCCAAATCCAAAATTGCCTAAGTCAAAATTCAAATTCACTTTGAAAATCAGATCTAACTCTACCAAATTTCAAGTCTCAATTCAAAATCACCAAAATTCAGACCCAAATTCACATCAAATTCCACACAAATCCAAGGTTACCCAATTTACGTTCCAAATTTCTCTCATGGCAATCCCTAAAAATTTACCAATTGCCTTGTGTCATGTCTATATAAGGTGAATTAAAGTGGAAAAGGGGTTTAGGTTACGTTCGAGCTTGATTTGGGCTAAATTCAAGCCAATAACAACACAGTAACTCCCAAATAACATCACTTTAAAACCGTGGTCCCTTGTCAATAACACTGAAGACGCAATCTCGCAATAACACCGTCACAACCCCTCTAATAACACCGCATAAACGCCACAATAACACCGTCACAAACTCCCCAATAACACCACTTCAGAAATGCCGCACAGCCCTGCAATGGCACCATCGTAAACTCCCAATATCACTGCAATACTACCGCAGTTCTACCCTAATAATACTGCCGCCACATAACCCCACAACACCCCGCGGTACAACGCCAATAACACCATAATACAGTCGCAATATAACCACAATAATATCTCCACCTCAATGACCCGCGATGACACTACGGTGCAACACAATACACCGACAATAACATAATATTTTTTTTCAATTCCTTGTTGATACCACCTCCAAATTGTCGTGATACCACACCAATAGCACCACCTCTGCATTCCTTGGCCAATAACACCTCAATAATTTGATGAATAATCCCACGAATAACACCACTGACCCGGTTCTATTCTGATACTACCCAATAAAACCTGGATAAGACCAAACTAACATCATCCAAAATGCTTTTTTTTCCTCAAATTTCTCCCCATAATAACCCCTAAACCCTGCAAGCCTTGTACAACTAAATTCCTCCAAGTGGTAAATGAAGGAATTCCTTTCCACTCTTGGCCAAAAGCACCTAACTTCATTTATGTTTCACTTAAACCAAAATAAAATAAAAATAATCCCTAATCCCTTTGATAAGGACTTTTCCACCCTCTTCCCCAAGCTAGCAACCAACCACAGTAACCTTAGAGACCACCCAAACATGCTTCCATGACTTCAGCCCAAGTCAAACTCAAAATTACCCCAAACCCTTTCCATTTAAATGAAATCCTTGGACATTTGGCACAAAGCAAATGATTTCACAATCTTCACTCATCTTGAAAACAACTTCATATACCCTAGCTTGACCCCTTGACCACCCCTTTGGCCACTCCTTTGGCCTATCAAATGGCCACTTTCACGGACAAAAATGAGAAGCACACCAAAACCCTAGGCGAAGCAATGCCAAAATTTCTTCAGATCATCCTAAATCCTTGTTCAGTAAATTCTCAGCATCCTTGGCCATTCCAATCCACAAGAAAACTCTAATTTGGAAGCCTAAAATCAGAACATTTTTTGGTCATCAAACTAACTCCATCAAAATTCCAAATCAATTGTTCCAAAAGCTTCACCACTTTGCAAAACCTCATTCCCCATCAAAATTTACCTTCCCTGCAGCCTCTAACCTAATCGTAGGCCAAACCCGAGCCACTTTTGGTCGAGTTCATACTTGGACCTGTTCTCAGAGGAAACCATCACTTGTAGGAGGTTCGTGGGATTCAGGCAAAGCTTCTACAACCACTCAATTGAGGTCTCACCTCTTCGGCAAAGGTATAGCTTCAAAACTCCATTTTTTTGCTTCGATTTGGACCTTTGTGAAGAGCATGAACATTCCATACTTGGTCATATAAATATGTTCTCTTCACTTAATTGAAGCCACTGTCAAGTAATGCACTTAACTCTCGAGATGGTGTATTACTTATGGTATTGTGTTCAATTATTTAAACTATTATATATAGGAGATCTATTTGGTCTCGTTCTTAAAAATTGAAATATTATAACCTACATTTTTATATGTCATTGTATGTTGAACGTTTATTGCAGTTGGCGTCTTCAAAAATTATGCAAACTATACTTAATACAAAATTGACAGCGCTTATCGATATAGTGCAATAGGGATCGCCATTTTTGCATGTGGAAGAAGTTCATGTGCATGTTTCATATGTTCCCATTGGGTGCTTGGTCACTCTCGTGGACTCATTCTCAGACTATTTCGGTTTTTTCGAATATGAGCCGAACACGAACAAATTTTTAAGCTCGAAATGTAAACGACCCGATCACGAACAACAATTTGTTCGCTCGTGTTCTGCTCGAAATGACTCGAAAAAAAAATTATATAACTTTTTATATAACAATATATTACATATATTATTTATATAATAATATATTATATATATTTATGTCTATGTTTAAATCCTAACACCTCATGTGACAATGTGGTTATTGTCTTCTTTTGTATAAATTTGACCCAGGTTCGAATCCCACACTTTACATATATTTTTCTCAATTTTGGTTTAACGAGCCAATTTCGAGTCGAACACGAGCCGAACACGAACGCAAATATTTAAATAGAGCCGAACACGAACACACTGTTCACGAGCTGATTTCGAACACGAGCTATTTCGACCATTCTACGACATAATAGATCCGACCATTCTACGACATAATAAAAATAAGGGGCATTTACATATATAGCATCCAATTCTTATGTGGGAAGATAATCACGGGATTCGAAAAAGTCGAAACGATAAATTTAAGTACATAAACAAAAATTAATCAACCAGAAAAGCACACAAGAATTTGACATGGCAAAACCCGAGAACAGAAAAAAATCACGGGGCCATACCATCACAAATTTACTATAAAAATCAGATAGTTTTACAAAAAAACTCACACAAGTTTCTTATCCACGCTCACACAAAGAAACTTACATGACACTCCATAATCTTTCTTCTCCTATCCGACGCGAATAGCACATGCCGAGATCCCATAAATTCTTTTCTTCAACTTTTCTCGCTTCACTATGAACGTGCTGAAGAATACATGAAGAAGTCTTACTTACACTCAGCACCTCACCAAAAAAGGTTGATTAATGTCACAGAAAGAAAATTACATTTGATAAGAACTAATCCAAAAGACCAAAGAAAAAATTTTCAAGTCAAAAAAAAAAAAGAATGATCATTGTGACTTCTAATACATAGAAGAATATTATGAGTTCACCAAGCCAGATATCGCACACTACACATAGAAAAAATCGCACGATACCGATGTTGACACACCCAACACTTGAAATCCCGCTAGCCACCGAAGAGAGAGTGAGAAGCGAGAGCCTGGAGAGGCTGATGCTGATGAGAGAGAGAGAGAGAGCTCCTTTGCAGGAGAATAGAGATGAGAGAGGAAGATAGCGAAACGTTACGACTTCATGCGGTGCTTGAGTGTGGTGTGTGGAATAGGAATTAGGAATATATGATACAATGCTTCAAAGTTGAGGGTCGGCTTTGGTTATTCGTGATTCAAGCAAGATCCATCGTCGATCTCACGCAAAAGCGACATCAACGCTTCAAGGCTTCGATCTAATTTATAAATCGATCTGATTTATATCTGAGTTGAGTCCAGATAGAAATCAAATTGAAATAAATTTGATCTTTTCATTTTGCTCGTAGCTCGGCTCAAATATTTTGAGGCTATTTCCATCCGAGGTAAATTTTGATTCAATTTTCGAGCTATTTATGATCTTTAAGCCAATTTCACAGCCCTAGCTAGGATGCCATAACACACACTATGATTCTTCAACTCTTTATTGCAAGAAGCAGTGGTGGCCGATGGTGATCGACGGTTGCTTGTGAGCAGAGATCGATAGCGTTCGACAACTGTAAAAGTAGGAAACATTCATAAGATCATTAATGCACAATGCTGTACTTCACCTCATTCCTCTCCAAGCCTCAGTCTTTCTCTAACTCAAGTGCTAATCTTTCGTTCTCCTTCATGAGGGTACGACACTATTTATAAAATCTAGAAAAGACCTCCCGCAAATAAGAAAATAATCTTATTTATAAATCGATCTGATTTATATCTGAGTTGCCACCAACTCCTCGTCGGCGAAGCCTCTCCTGACGCCTCCTCTCCTCCGTGCCTTCCTCTCCTCCGTGCCTTAGCGCGTGCCTTAGCGCTCCGAGGGTTTTCATGCAATATCCTTGGTTTTCTTCTTCTCTCGGCCAACCGCATGCACACCCTGTTCTTCCACGCCGGAGACGTCTTGCCAGACTTCATTGACGTATTGCAATTTTAGCATCTTCTTTTCCGAATTCCCTTTTCAATTTTCTTGTAAATTGAAAATATGCGATTTGTTTTCGCTCTTTTTGAGTGTGAAAGCGAAATCATCAATTTTGGAGGAGTTTTGAGAAGGTTTATAGTGTATAAAGTTGATGTTCTTTTGTTACTTCATCCATCTATATTCTATTTTTAGCAAACTTCTTTACTTTCAAAATATGGATTCTTTCCTCAAGCAACCAATTGAGCCCTTGAAGTAGCTTCCATACTGCTTGATGCAATTGTTTGCTTTTTTCGTGATAGCTGAAACATGTGAAATTGGTCCATGAACTCTTTATTCAACGACTTTTAATGCTTTTGACATTCTGCCTTCTCATTCTTTGCTAATACGGTGAAGGGTGAAAGAGAAAGGAATGTTATAGAATGCTAAGCTTATTAATGTTAAGAATATCATTCTTTCTTTTTAATTTATATGTATTTGTGATTACAGATTTCAAAAAAGGGTTACAAGTGAGCATAGGATGGATACAACTAGCTCAAAGAATGGTGTGATTTTCAGATATTTTACTCGGTATATATTGCTGAGTTCTTATGCTGTTCTAAATTGAGTGATTTCAGTTTTATAGCAAGGAAAGAAGGGAGTGAAGAAAGAAACTGGACTTGGTCTAACATATAAAAAGGATGAAAATTTTGGAGAATGGTACTCTGAGGTTAGTGTTATGGATGATTTAGGATTTTTATTTTATTTACATTATTGAAATATTCTCTCATGTCGGTTGGCACTTTAGGTTGTTGTTAATAGTAAATGATTGAATACTATGATATATCCGGCTTTTACATTTTGCTACCTTGGATGATGGCAATCTTGGAAACCTTACTTGTAAGTTTTTGCTCTAGGTATCTTGGATTATTTTTTTTAATTTAAGTAAACTGTTACTCAAGTTATTGCACTTATTTTTTAAATTATAGATGCATTGTTCTTAGATATTTTTTGTTAGCTTTAGGGTTAGTAATCATCATGCTTTTTATATTTATCTACATTTTACTTGAACAAAAGATGCATTGTCTATGGTTCTGAAGCTTTAAAAGTTATTGAAAATAGCTCTATTTATTAAGGTTTGTGTGGTTCTAATAACTATCACCATCTTTTTCTTTCCCTTCTTTTAAGGACAACTCCTTATTTGTTTGATTTTAACCGATTCACTGATTTAAATTTTGCAGGCATTTTTTGATGTAGAGATAAAAAAGCTTGATGTAGAAAGTGCATGATTTCTTCTATTGGTAACAAAGAATGTTTTGCAAAAAAGAGAAGGATCATATTGAAGGTTTCGCTACGGAGGTGCGAGTCTGTTTAACATATTTTATGTATTTATTATATTTTGGTGCTCTCTACCTTTTTTTTTAATTCAGATTTACCGTGTTATAAATCTGGTAAGCTCATGCTTTGCACATTAGAAATTCTAAAAAAGTTATTTTCTGGAAGATCTACTCGACAACATATTTTGAATCTCACCTGAGAGTTACTAGCTTTCATGTGAAGAAACCCTTGAACAGGTGCTTATATTGAGCTGCCTAAGTTGTTCCTCACTAAAGCCCTATTCATGTTGCAAATGTTGTTTCAAACTAATGTTGACTAAGGGACTCTTTGGAATGCAATCTATTGAAATCTTGTTTATTTGAAATATTTTGAAGTTGTTTGGTTGATTGTAAAATTAATACAGGAGTTTAATTTTTTTAATTTAGTTTGAAGAAAAATGAATTCGATGTCAAAACACGGTCGATAGTAGTGGCAAGCAGTAACAGGAAGCGGTTGGCATGGGGAGCAGTTGGCTGCAGTAGTGGGGTAGCACCAAAGGATTGCGAGGTGTGGTGGGCAGTGAGATGCTGATGACCGATGGTCGGCAGCTGCAGTTTATAGTATATTTGAA
>NW_018165783.1:201739-204542 GCF_001263595.1 Phalaenopsis equestris | reverse complement strand
CCCACTAAGTGGGGTCGGCTGCATGAATCATTTTCCTCCATTGCATCCTATTTAGTGTCATATTTTCATTTAATTCTAATAAATTAAAATCATTTTTTATACAATATATCCAAGTCTTCATAGTTCAACCTTTGTCTTTCTTAACATAAGTCGAATCTAAAACATCTACTCTTCTAATCAGATCATTAGATGGTTGACTTTTAATGTGACCAAATCATTTAAGACGACTCTCTAATTTTGTCCGTCACTGGAGCTACACCAACCGTATCACGAATAGATTCATTTCACAATTTTTCTCTGAGTGTAAAGCCACCCATTCACCTAAGCATTATCATCTCAGCAATAATTAACTTGGTTTTGTCCTTTTTTAAAAACTAACATTCAGCACCATAGAGCATTGCAGGTCTCACCGCCATCTTATAAAATTTTCCTTTTAGTCTAAGTGGTACTTTTCTATCACACAATAGGCCCGAAGCATTCCTCCACTCAACCAACCAACTTGAATTCTACTAATAACACCCCCATTAATATCACCATCACTTTGAATAATAGACCCGAGATATCTAAAGTGTTCACACCTTTTGATAATTTGATCACCCATAGTTACATTTCTGTCACTAGAGCTACTAGTACTAAAATTATATTCCATGTATTCAGTTTTAGTTCTACTCAAAAGAAGGCCTTTAGACTCCAAGATGGACCTCCATAATTCAAGTTTTCCTTAGCTTTTTCTTGTCTTATCCATGAGAAGGATTTCGTCAGTAAAGAACATACACCAACGTAAATCCTCTGTAAGTCTCCGGTAAGACCATCCACAACTAAAGCAAAAAGATATGGGCTTAAAACCGATCCGTGATGTAAACCAACATAAATAAGAAAATATTTGGTCAATCCTCCTTCTGTTCAAACATAAGTAATAGTTCTTGTATACATATCTTTAATGACTTCACCTTTCTTCTCAAGAACTCTCCAATAGATATCTGTTGGAATCTTATCATAAGTTTTTACTGAATCAATAAAAATCATATATAGATCCTCTTTATTGCCTCTAAATTTCTCGATCAAACCTCTCAATAAATGTATAGTTCCATAGTAGACCCGCCGACATAAATCCAAATTGATTATGAGAAATCTTTGTAATATATCTTAACTTATGTTGAATTACCCTCTCCCATAATTTTAAAGTATGACACATCAACTTAATTTCTCTATAATTTGCACTCTTGTGCATCCCATTTATTATTAAAAATGGGGACCAAAATGCTCTTCCTCCACTATTCATACATTTTTTTTTAGTTTTTAAAATAATACTATAGAGTTTAGTAAGCCAATAAACTCCCAAATCTCTTAAATATTTTCACACTTCAACTGGGAGGCATCAGGTTCTACAAACTTTCCACCATTGGTTTTCTGTAAAGCCCCCCAACTTTTTTAGCAATATGACGGTAAAAATGAAATATTTTATTATTATTAACGATATTAAGATAACTAAGTTTGATCGTATTTTTCTATATTTAATGAAAAATTTATCAAAATAACTCACTTAACTATTTTGAAAATCTTTTTCTTAGAAAGACGTTTTTTTCTAAGAAATTTTTTTTTGATTTTCATCATTAATACACTTTACTTTGAGTTAAATCTTTAATTTTATTCTCTTTTTTTGGCTAGTTTATAAATATATTTTTCACCCTCTTTAGTATCTAATTTATTATAAAGATCACTAAAAATATAATTTTTAGCGTCACAAATTGTTCTCTTAGACTCCGTGCGGGCTGTTTGATATGTTTCTGTTTGATATGTTTCTCAGTTTTCTTAGCTTTTACATTTAAACCAATTTTTATAACATAAACTCTTATATTTTATCTTTTTTTTTACATTATTATTCCATCACAAACTATTTTTATTTATAGAGATTTTTTCTTTTGATTCTCCAAGTACAACTTTTGTCACTTATTTAATGGTGTTTGTTATTTTATCCCACATAAAATTTGCTTCTTCATGAACATAAGAAATTTTGAAATCTTGAATTTTACTTATAAAAATAATTTTATTTGTGTCTTTTAGATACCCCGATCTTTGACAATAATTCATTCATATTATTCTTTATTTTACAACTCTTCATCCAAATTCATTACATCCAGGAAATTTGATTAGCAATGTTGGGTTACATCTTTTAATGTGTCCTAGTATATCAAGTCGAATATATATAAATTATATATATAAATTTATATATATAAATTTTAGTTGGTTTTTAGTTTTAATTGATATAATGGGTTTGTTAGCATTGAAGTTCACGAGGACATATAGATTGGGTTGAGGCTTATATGTCAGACTTTGACATTACTGATGAGAAGAAAATTATGTGAGAATTTGATATTGCGAATGAGAATAAATTTTCTTTAATGATGCATGATTTGATATATAAAATTAATGACAATATTTATGATAGTTCTCCTCATTATTAGATAAGATTTATTATTACATATATTTTTAGTCTGCTAATACTTAATTAACTTGTTTAATTGCTATTTAAAAAAATAATGATGGAAGTTGTTAGATTTATATTTAATATTTAGTATGAATTTCTAATAAAATAAAGATGATCTTCAAAGAATATTATTCCATTCTCTTACATTATTTATTATAATTAATGACAATAATTTATATTTAAAAGGTAGGCTAAACCCTGCTCAATGTCAATTATTTTGCTTTAATCCAACTAAAAATTTAGGACATTATACAAGTCGATTTATCTTTGAGCCAAAAATTAATTGAGTTAGGATTTGCTCAAATAATTTTAATG
>NW_018165783.1:193355-199557 GCF_001263595.1 Phalaenopsis equestris | reverse complement strand
TTGTACGGTGGGAGTTCAACCACCCCACTCCATTCATAAGGTATTTTTTTGTTTTTTATTTTTTCTCTCTCAAGCAAAATGTCTATTATGTGCATTTTCTATTTCTTTTAATTAGTCAATATTCTATCTCTTATGAGTAACCATCAATATTTTTATCATTTAAAGCACAAGTAAAATTAGTTTCTGATAAATTTTTGAACATTTCAAGGAGTCGGGAGTTTCTTTTGCAAGAAGGTCATACAACATTTGCCACTAAAGAGGAAGCTGATGAAGAGGTAGCTGAAGTTTATCTTTTGACTTTATACAATAATGACTATCTTGATTTTAAGTTAATTTCATCTAATTTATGGTTTGTGCCTTAAGTTTTCTTGCATACATTTTATATTTAGTAGACTTAGATCTAATAAGGTTTATGGGGTAAAGAATAGTTTCCACATGGATTAAACTCAATAAAGTTTATGTTTTTATTGAGCTATGATTCAAATATCTTGCATTCCTTTAGCTGGCTTGTTACGTTTTTAACTTTAAAAGTTATAATGCTGGTAATTTGTATGCCTGAGGGGAATGTCTTTCTTTTTTTTGTGGTCTCATGGGAATGCTTTTCCTTTATTGTTGTGTTTAAGAGCCCAAATTTTAACAATGATTCCAGGTTCTTGATATATTGGAACTTTATAGAAGAATTTATGAAGAGTATCTTGCAATTCCAGTAATCAAAGGAAAGAAAAGTGAATTAGAGAAGTTTGCTGAGGGTTTTTATACTACAAGTGTTGAGGTATGAAATGAATACCTCGAATATCAAGAGCTACATGTTACTGTAATAGTTTTCAGCAAATCCTTAGAAATTGTCATGTTGCTTTTCTGTCTGTTAGGCCTTTCCAAATACAGGCTGTGCAATACAAGGAGCCACCCAATATTGCCTCAGTCAAAATTTTGCAAACATGTTTGAGATTGATTTTGAGATTGAGAAGGGCGAGAAGGCCAAAGTTTGGCAGAATTCTTGAGCATACAACATCCCCACGGTAAATTGCTATGCTTATGCATAAACACATATAAAAGTGCTTTTAAAGCTATAGTTTACCTGTTACCAATCAAATACAAGCAAATTATCATCAAGAATATATTTAATTGACTCCATGCCTTTTTTAATGTCTCTTCACTTATCACACAATCTCTCTCTCTCTCTCTCTTTCTCTCATTCTCTATCTATCTATATAACTTTAATAATCTTGAATTGATACGTGAACTAACATTTTATAAACTGCTTATTTTCAGATTGAAGTTTTGTTCATGGTTCATGGAGATGATAAAGGCTTGTTTGTACCACCTTAGGCTACAGCGGTCCAAGTTATTGTAGTTCCGGTACCCTACAAGGATCCGGATACATAGGCCATATTTGTAGCTGCTCATCAGCTGTTCAAACGTTGCAAGCAGCAGGATTGAAGGCTAAGCATGACTCGAGGGAAAATTATTCACCTGGTTGGAAGTATTCTCATTGGGAAATGAAAGTAGTTCCCCTTAGAATTGAAATTGGTCCCAAGGATTTAGCAAACAACCAGGTAAAAGAGTAAATTGTCTTGTTAAATTGCATTGGTGGATACCTCACTCATGTTTTACCATACTAAATATTCTTGTTGCTGGATCTGTTTGTTTTTTTATTTTTTTTACGAGTTTCTTTTCATGGAAGCAAGAATATCATTCATGGCCTTAATTGCTTGGATATTTTAATTTCCATTCAGCAATCGGGCTAGTTGGAGAGTTAAAGGGCACCTCTTAAATGATTTAATAATACTTATAAATATAGTTGGGCTATGGCTACTGCTGACGCTGATGATATTTGATAGTTTTTTAGAGGCATCTTTAAGGCATTCAATTAATACTTGCATATAATTTTTTTTGGCAATAAACTAAGTGGTGTACTATCGGTTATACCATTTTGTCATCCCATCTATGAGTAGTTGTGATAAGGTTTTTGAAGTCTGTTAAAACTTATGCTATCCCTTGTGTGCCGTCTTTCTATGAGATTATTTTTTTACTTTACATCAATTCAAATCTTTATTTGTTAGATCTGTTGACTGTCATATACTTTTAGTTTTTCTCTAGTGTTTGATTGCCTCAAATATCAAAGTAGATTTACTGAATGCATCCAGATTTTTTAGACAAAAGTATGATTGTTTTTAGGCATCTTTGACTCGAATAAATAACTAAAATATGGAGTATGATGTTGATGCTTCTGCTTATATTGCTGCAAAACCCATGTATGTTTGTGTTCAAATCATTCCAAAAGAGCTTATTATCTTCATTGAATTTTTTGGACTTGGATCAAATTAAGATTTTGTTTTCTTGATTTGCAAATCAATTCTGATGCTTTCTGTTATTATGTTATGGATTTTTTGGCGGCTTTTTCAATAACTTAATTTGGTTGCTCATGGATAGAACATTGAATGGTTTATCATTTCTTGTGTGCATGGAAATTTGTGCCATATTCTTTCATGCTGATAATTTTTCTTTTAGCTCTAGTGTGATGAATAAGGTACCATCGGTGTCATGTTTGGGTATTTTTGATATTACAAACATCTCGCCTCAGCCCATTCCGTGAGCAGATAATGCTCGAGCAATTTTCACTTGGTCTAGGAATTTCGAACCTGATATATGCGTCGCTGTCTTTGTTAGCCCCATCTTTTTTATTGTTTGATTGAATCAATGGTGGTTGTTTCTTGATAAATTGGGGACTTCAGATGTAACAACATAATCTGTTTGCAGATGGGCAACTTTTAAGTGATTTTGCTGTGATCGAGGCAATTTGTACATAGTTTATGCAATGTCATGTCTGTCATCCATTATCACACAACAAATTGGTGATGCGGGAGGTCATTTTTTGAATTTCTTCAATGGTTTGGACCCATAAAGGCTGTCCTTTCACTAAAAAAGTATTGTTTCGAGTAATTTCAACTGTGATTGATGCTTATTGAATAAATCTTACACGATGCTGCATCCATTGTCCACTATCATCATTTTTTATCATGCTTTGTGGGACTTGTGTCGAGAGGAACACAAGTGAGAAAAGCCAGAGCTTACTAGGGAAAATGTTTCCAAGTCAATGAAGTTAAACAAAATCTAGAACCTCATACTTCAGATGTCGTTTTAGCTGTCATGGTTCAGATGTTGTGATTTATGGTTCTATTTGCTAAATTACATGCATGTTTAATTGTGCAAACTTATGCATATGTCCAATTATTCCTGGCAAATGTATGAGCTTACGTTTAATCAGCTAACTTTGTTGTTTGAGTAAAACAAAAATTGATTTCAGGGAAAATGGCTTTCTTAGTTACAGGAATTATATGATCAAGAATTATACTAGGATGGAGGCAATGCATCATTGTCTCAACATGCCACTGGCTGTTCTTGAAATTGCAGTTACTTCGGTAGCATGCTTTAATAGAAATGCACATTTTCTTCTGTATCGAGAATGATAATACTTTTATCTCAAGTCTTCCTTTTTATGATTTAAAGCTAATTTTTGTAGGTACGTGTTGTCCGTCGTGACAATGGCATGAAAGTGTTAATAAGCATTCAGGAAAACCTTTTTAATACTGCCAAACAAAAACGAGATGCCAGCATTAAACTTGCGCAACTTGTGCAAACATGGGATGAATTCATTGCTGCCCTCAATGACAAAAAGATGATCCTTGCTCCTTGGTGTGATGAAGAGGTATGTTTCAATTTTTATAACGGTGCAGTTTTTAACTGGTTTTTTTGTGATGGATTATATAATATTGTTTTTGTGGTTATTTGTTTTCCTTTACGTCTTTAACATTCAAGTTTGTATGTGGTCAGCATTTTTTGGTGTAACAGTTGGAATTGTTACCACATGCATTCTAGCTCTGTTATCCTAATGTGTACTGAGGGGTCACTGAGCAATACTTTCACTGCATTTTTTGTGGCAAGACTTGTCATATTTTGGTTGAGACTTTTTGTAAGACTTTTAAACCCAATGAGCTTGTAGATAATCGATTCATAATGTAAGCTACTAATAAAATATCTTCCTCTTATATTATTTTGGAACATTCTTTTGAAAAATGAGAGTTTTTGTGATAGAAAGTGTTGTTTTTTTTGTGAACTACATTTTTTTGGGGTGTCTGTACACAATATTACTAATTTATCATCTTTGTTGTTAAGAGTATGAGGAGATGAAATTTGTTATTAATTTTTACATATAATACCAAATTAAATTTTGAACATGTTAAAAATGTGAGAAAGATAGTATATATATATATCACTTTAGGCTTGTAGGAAGGACAAACTATTGTGCTCTCGAGATGTTAGGTGTAGATGAATGAGAGAAAAAGGATTTGGGTTTTTTGTATTACTTATTAACAAACTTGTGAGCTTGTGTTTTGTTAATTGTCGAACACCTCAATAAATTATTCGTTATAAAAAAAAGACAATAATTATTTGTATAACTATAATGCATTTTTAGCTTTTCTTAATTAGAATTTTTCATGGGTATTCTATGCCTTCCTTTATTGTTGTCTTGAATTCTAGTCTTCTGGAAATTCTGTGTTTATGTTTAATAAGAATTTGTTTTTGTGTAGGAAGTTGAGAAAGAAGTGAAAACACGACAAAAGGTGAACTTGGAGCTGCTAAGACATTATGCACCCCATTTGATCAACCAAGACTTCCTGAAGGTAAGCACAAAGTTTTTAGTTTGAACTATTGCTAATACAGGGCAGTTTTCATTTTTGTGTTACATCTTAGTTTTGTCAGTTAGCAGAATAGCACATCCAAATGCTAAGGTTAATATAAAACAACTTTTACTGGAAAGGTGCAATATGGATTAAAAATAACTTTCAAAAACAAAACTGTATTTTTAAAGATGATTATTTACTTTTGGCGCATGATTGGTTTACATAAAGTATTACTTAAGCCCGACAACTTAAATTAATTGAAAGGTACAATACGTATTAGGAATAGCTTTCAGAAGCACAACTGTATTTTTAACGATGATTATTTACTTTTGATGCATGATTGGGTGTTATTTAAACCCGACAGCTTAAATTATATGAATTTATGTCAAAATGGATTTTTTTTTTCATTAAAATATAAATAATAATGAATGAAGCATATTTAATTGTGTTCAACATGCTTAATATTTCATTTTATAAGAGTGATCTCCTGGATTGTTGAATCTAATTCCAAATGGTATGGGGAAGGTTTCTGGAAATACATGAGAAAACCCTTTCCACACTCCAGAAAACACTTAACAAGCTACATTGGTTGGAGTTTCAAAGGGAGGTTTTTTTGTTATTTTTATTTTATTCATTATCGTCCTTAGTATGGGCAAAAGAGGCTGGCGTTTTGGGGGAGGGAGTCAGACAAGCACCAGGCAAGGAAACCCTTAGCAAAAGAGAATTCCAACTGTCTATCATGAGATAAAAGTAGCTAAAGTTGGAACCCTTCATGGTATATGCAGAATGATTCGTTTAGATTGTTGAGCTAATTAAATTATAAAATTATAGAAAGAGGACAGTTCTCTATAAGTGAGATCTTACGCTCCTTAGGAAGGCCGAATGAAGGTATTTTGAATGTTGGGCCAATCTCAAGAGGTAGATTTAACACTAGCTATGAAAAGAATAATGAAAAATTAAAAATAGATAAGGATGGTAATATCCCTAAATAAACTAAACAAACCGCTTGATTTCATTTGAAAATTTAAAAATAATTGAAGATGGTAATAGCCCTAAATAAAGTAAACAAACCCCATGATTTCATTTGCATTGTTGGACATAAAAATAAAACCTAAATTTCATATAAATAATTACAAAAAAATTGTGTATCAAAATTACATAATAAAACAATATATCCATGAAATTGCATCAAAAGTCATTAATTTATAAAAAATGTGTAACTATGCATGTAAATGTGTTCTTTAGGCCTTTAGCCCTTTTTCATTCTGCATCATTTATTCTAGCTGGCAAAGAGTTTTTCTTTGAGAAGCTTAGGTGGGGAGGCTATGGAGCAAGAGGTTGAATTGGCCGAAGAACATCTAGCGGTGAAGTAGAGTAGTTTATAGTGGCCACTGCAGTAGAGTTTGTCTCAACATATCATAGCCTATTTGGGATCTTCAATAGTTGTGGTTAGTGGAAAAACATTGAAACACCAAGAAACTAATGCAAATAATAATAATAATAATAATAATAATAAT
>NW_018165783.1:183323-193174 GCF_001263595.1 Phalaenopsis equestris | reverse complement strand
GTGGTTAATTGATCTGAAAACGCAAGAAATGTAGAGGCATGTACATTGTATCAAGAACATTCAATTCTGGGTTTGTTTGATGGGACAATGGCCAAAACACCTACTTTAGCCCAATTGATTTGAATCTGAGGAACGAAAATTGATCTAATACCAAATTGATAATGCAACACATGTAGAGAAGAGAAGCAGGTAGTGGAAGGAAGAAAATTAGAGAACTTGCAGTTAAATCTTCTTAGCACATAGCATCTGATTCTATCACAGAATAGATCATTTAACCTTAATTCTAGTACAGAATAGAAGTCTTCTTCATTATATTCCAGCATACTACCATGAATATTAGCCTATTCCACCTTATATTTAGCATCATGTAAACCTCCATTTTATATTATCCCTAACAAAACTAGCAACAAAATTGAAATATAATATGCATGATGTGGCCGCACTATAAAATATGCAAGTTTTCTAGCGGGATAACTTTAAAAATTTTAGATGTAGACTTTTCTATTCTATTAATTGTTTATTATTAGCAAATTCAACTAATAACATAAATTTGCTTCTCTCTAAAGTGTCTTCAACTACAAATCTAAGTAGGCTTTCTTAGGCTATGATTGATGGCCTTGGTGATGTGTGAGCTATAATTGGGACACTGTACTGTAGCAGCTACATAATCGCAGGCGTGTTACTGTAGTTGCTGTAGTAACCGCGGATCCCTTTTACTTATATTGATTCCCTACCTTATCTACCACTTTCTACTTCTATCCCAATTTTATATTCCTTCTTTTCTCATCACCCCTCGTTTATTTATTGTCTATTTTTCTACTTACCTAATCTACCTACAATCAACCTACTAAATCTACCTACTCCCCCCTTCTTATTTATACATTTTGATGAGTATAGATTTTTGAGTGTTTTTTTCTGAGGTGTTCTTTCCCTCTGAGGGTTGTACCCGACGATGAGAAGGTGCTCCGGCTGTAACTCGTTACTTGTTTGAGGTGATGACCGTCTCCAACGGTCCGGGTGGTGCTCCGCAACCCCTCCGACCTCAATTCCAACACTCACACATTGCCTTGGTTTTCTTCTCATTTCCTTCATCTAAAATTAGTGTTTAAAAGCCCAGTTATTTTGTGGGCTTTGCTTTTTAAAAGCTATGGTGGGCTTTCTCAATTTTGAAGAAGCCGTCGATAGAGATAATTCTATTTTTAGATAAATATAAATATGAATCATATATTTTTTGTTCATTATATAATTTGGATTTAAAAGGAATCGATAATAGAAATATTTAAGTGTCTAATTTTTGAGAAATATTTGCGTACGTCTAAATTATGCAGAGTTGCGTACGTCGGTAGGTTACAGGGAGGGTATTGAGGTTATAACCGCGTTATACCCCCTGTAACCTCCCTGTAATCTATCTGTAACTTCGTTTTAGGAGGTTATAACCGCGTTATACCCCCTGTAATCTATCTGTAACTTCGAGTAAGTTCCGCGCTTCTGTTTTCAGGCTTCTGTTTTCATATATAGGTAGGTTACAGGGAGGTTACAGGGGGTATAACGCGGTTATAACCTCCTAAAATCCTCCCTATAACATGTTTGCAGGTTACATACGTATGGAGCTCTGCGTACGTCATATGTACGCAAATTTTTTCCCCCATCCAGACCCCACCACCCTCTAGCAATAACCAACGCTTTTCTGGCCACCACCCTTGTCCCCGTTTCCTAAATGGTCATTTATGTATTTTGTTTTGTTTTCTATTTTATATTTTCACAGTGTCATCTTATCATTTTTGTTTGTATGTTGTCATTTTTTTCGTATTCGCAAGAGTCGTTTGTACCGTTTTGAATTCAGTAATGAATTTCATGGTGGTTTGGGCTTCCTTCGGTATCATTTGATATCACACCTAGCCAAACGCTAGTTCTATCCTAGAGTTTCCTAGCTTTCGCCCAGTATCATTTGATATCACATCTAGCCCAACCCTAGTTCTATCCTAGAGTTTCCTAGCTTTCGCTCCCACCTAGGAGAAATATTTGCATATGGAAAAGGTACGCAGAGTTGCGTACGTTTTAGGTTATTCGGAGGGTACAACTAACCTAGCTGTACCCTCCAAATAACCTAAAATGTACACAACTGCGTACATTTTCTGTACTCAAATATTTCTCCCTACCTAGGCCTCCCCCACCAAAATATTTTTTGTCCTAAAAGCTTTGACAAATAAGGTCGGAGCTACTCCAACCCCGGTAGACTGACGCGGGAGCTAAAAGTGGGATGTGGTAGTATAACTGCTATAGTTTTGCGAACGTGTTACTTTAGATACTACAGTACCATGGGTGCCCTTGCCTATTTTGATTCCTTATCTTATCTGCAACCCTTTACTTATATCCCAATTTCAAATTCATCTCTTTTCCATCACCCATCCTTTATTTATTGCATATTCTTCTACTTACCTAATCTACCCACTAACCCCGTCATATTTATACATGTTTGCTAAGGTTAAGGCAGAGTTTGATGAGCTTAGATTTCCGAGTGTTGCCTTTCAGGCCATCCTCCCCTTTGGGGGTTGTACCCGATGATGAAAAGGTACTCTAATTGTAACTCATCCGAGGTGGTGACCGCCTGCAAGGTCCCGGGTGGTGCTCTGTCTGTAGCTTGACCCTGACGAGGCATTTATCCTTCCACAACACCTTCGACCACTATTCGAGTAGCCTCACTTCGCCCTCCGGTCTTCTTCCTGCTGTCCTGTAGGCCTTCCCTCATTCTAGTAGTAGTCTTGTTGCCCTCAACCCCGCTGACACTTCCCTGCTATTGTTCGAAATCTCTGAGTTGTGTCCTCTTGCCGCTAGCCTCACCAATACTTCCTCGTTGTCGTTTTGGCTCTTTCTGCAGCTGCCCTTGCACCCTCCGACAGTCTGCCAAGACCCTCGCCAACCACCAAGACCCTCGCCGACCAGCCCTTGCCGCCGACAACCCCTCCTGGGCCCGTCTCTGCTGTTGTACAGCCGCCAACACTTGTCACAGCTGTTGTCCATCCCCCAACGCCTGTCTCTGTTGCTGTCCAATCTTGTCGTCTAGACCCTGCCACCAGTCTGTTGTTGCCCCAGGCCACCGCAGTTCTCTCCTGCTACTTTTCAGAGTTGTCAGCCTTTTTTCGCCTACCACTCTTATCCTTGTTTTCTAGATGACCGATTATGTATTTTGAGTTGATTTATATCTTATATTTTCCCAATGTCTTTTTGCATTTTCCGTTTGTTTGTTTGTTGTCGTTTATTTCATGTTCACAAGAGTCTTGTTTATACTTTTTGAATTCAATAATAATAATTGTTCTTTTCATTGGTGGTTTGGGCTTCCTTCAGTATCATTTAAAAATGTTTGGTTGTCAGTTTGAGGGTGAATGACAGAAAAATTTAACTGTAGCATTTACTATTTTTTTCATGATTTTTTAAAAAAATCATACAAAATTATCATAGTGGTTGACATAATCGGAGGAGGAAGTTCTTGTCATTTGACTATTTTTTTAAATAACATGTGTTATGTCATGCATTGAGTTTTGTAGATAACATTCCAGTAACAATCTCAAATCGATATTTAATGTATTATTTAATATGTGATTATAAGTAGATTCAACCGAGTGCAACATGAGATTTGATGTTTCTAAATTTTCTTCAATGAAACATATAAGTAGTCTTTTTTAAACTATGACTGATGGCCATAATCAGGTAGTCAACATGAAGGCAATAAAGAACTTAAGTTTAATGCCAAATTCTTTTGACAATTTTTTTATTTTTCATGATTGGACATGATCATAGAAAGACCTTTCAATTAGAATACTTTTTTGAATTAGTGTGTTAGGTGAAGCATCACAATTTTTGTACATTGAAAGAAATTATAGCTTGAAGTACTTGTCTATCATATGAAGAAAAACCTATCCGTGCGGCAAATATCCATATTTATCAACAGTGAATGATATTTTGATATTTTTTTTTTAGAGTCAGAGTGCATAGTACATAGCATGGTGCAATCTTTTTAAAAAAATATTATAAATCATAGAAGAACATAAATAAATTTTATTAATAATTCTACAATGTAGGAATATTGTAGTAGTAAAAAAATAAAAATTGGATCCCATTAATAGATTATTTTAATATACAACATGATTGACAAAATACAATCAAATTGGAAAATACAAAAATCAGGCAACGAAAACAAATAAACTTTTAAAGAAAACTATCATGGTACTACGAATGCATGCCATTAGGGAAAATTGTGAAACTTCAAAACTTAAGGTCATAATATAAGGAATAGTTTGTTGAATTCTCTCTCTCTCTCTGTGAGTGCATACACCATAGCATTTTGGAAATATTATTCAAGATAATTTGTTGTGCTTACTTGGCCTTTGCTTCTTTTGCACAAAAGATCCAACACAAATTCTTCACATATACATATTTTCTGCAAATTCATTGTTGTTGATTGAATCGTTTAGCTAAATTTAGTTGAAAATTGGTACTTATTCTCACCAATTCACCAACTAAATGAAATTATGCATGATGACTACTCTCTGGACGTAATTCCTCGGTTTTGCTCTTAAAGATATCCTCTAATATCAATTTTAATAATGTGAATATGGAGCCCAATACTTGTTTGGGTGTCGTTATTTATTAATTAAAATATTCTTTGCATTATGTGGTCCAATCTCTTTGATATCCTTACTAAACAATTTAAGCATCATTATGATGTTTTTATTAATTGTAGCAATCTCCGACGACTCTATAAAATATATATCTTCTTAGATAACTTAAACATAGATTTTACTAGACTTTTTTTATTACAAGATGTCCAACTTCCAACCAGAAGAGAACAATCATATTTGAAACAAAATGTTTTATGAGGCTAAATTAATTTGTGCGTATATTGTTTCTCTTATCCGTGTAAAGAATATGCAACTCATGATAATTTACAATGTTACAAGAGAACCTAATGCTAGTTCAGACTCTAGGCTTTGGATCCATACTTACAATATTACAAGAGAATCTATTAGTTGTAGGAGATGTTATTTTCTTTAACCAACTAGTGTTGGATGTAGCTAAAGAGCGCTGTTGATCAGTATTGTGTTTGAAGGAGCATAATTTGTCATTAAGTCATTACCAAGTATTCTACCAAGTATTCATTTCTTCATCGTGGATGGTTAGCCTTGATTGCTCAATACAATCTCGATCGGCGCGAGTAAAGAAACTCGAGTTAAAAGGCGAATCCATCTCACATTTTGGTCGATTAGTCCATTGATATTAAAACTTGGTGGCCGAACACTCACTTGGTGTTTCATCCTATCTTCAAAAACTAGCTTCATGTATGAGACGGGTGGGACTACCGTGATTTATTAAAGATAGCTAACCGAGTAGGGTCCAAATTAACATTGTCGAAGATGAGATTTCTATGATTGCATAAAATTTCTAACCATCGAAGAAATAGTTAAGGCTAAATCATGAAAATTTTAGGTGCACAAAATGAACTTTGGTGTCAACCAATTAATGTATTTGAACTTAAGAGGGTTGGATAAAGCACCGTTAAAAGAAAGCGGCATTTACATACGTGCCACCCAATTCCTTTGTATTTACCCAATTCCTTTGTATTTACACCCAATTCCTTTGTATTTACTCATCTAACACCTAAACTTTACTTTTTTGCATTAGTACCACCCAAACTTTTTGTTTCACAATAAAAATACCGCAATTTTAACTTTTAAAAGGTGCAATACACCTATCCATGCATAGATGACCTTAAGGTGAATTAACAAACATGCGCAATTGACCTCATTGGATGCAAGAATGTGTAACTGTAATGATGATGACGACGACGACGAAGTTGATTAATGTCTTTTAGTTTATTCGCCGATTTTAAGCTATGCCGTTTTATTTTATTTGATTTTATGACCTCCAAATGATGATTTACTGTAATTCTCTATATTGGTTCAGGTACGCTCTGCTTCGCATCTGGAAAGCCTGCTAAGAAGTGAACGTATTGGGGTCGAAGCTATTAAATGAGATGCAGAGAGTTAAAAAGCTACCGTAAAAACTTCACTTCTTTAATATGATTTCAACGCAGCCGCTTACTATGAAATGAGTTGCCGAGAGTTAAAAGCTACTGTACAAACTTCTTTTAACTACTGTACAAACTTCACTTCTTTAATATGATTTCAACGCAGCCGCTTACTATTAAATGAGATGCCGAGAGTTAAAAGCTACTGTACAAACTTCACTTCTTTAATATGATTTCAACGCAGCCGCTTAATTTATGTTTGATTATTTTCTATTGGTCATCAATTTTGATTGAAGTTTCAGGTTACATCCACTAATTAATCTCCACCATAGTTTCAAATTCATAATTTTAAGAAATTTATTTTGTTTTTGGTCTTTGAAGCTACTGTGTAATGATTAGCAGTAAATATTTGTTGTAGTTCGCGAGTTACCCTTATTGCTTAATTATTATGGAGGCCTGAACATTTGTACTATGGCGTTAAATGTTTGCTGTTGAATCACAGAGGCTTCTCATTTATGGGCTTATCTGGTTGCTTAAGTGATGACTTTTACATATCTAACACCAAAACATTCATATATTCACATAGAAAGATGATTTTTGTAGTTTTTAAATCGCTTATTTTTAATATAATTTGAGATTAAAGTAGCCCTTCACTGCCCTTTTAGGGTTAGGATTAAATCAAATATTTTTTGAAGTTTGAGACTTAATATCTCTTATAAATAATAAAGAGGTTGTGTGGATTATTTGCACTGGTATGCATCTCATGTAACTCATTTTTGAACCTTCTAATTAGGAGGCATCGAATAAAGCTTGTTGATGGTAATGAATATTAAAGATGATTTTATATGGTTACAAAAATCTCAAGTTGTAAAAATAAGACTAATAGATCTAAATATCTAGAACCATATTCTAATTCAATTGTTAAAAAGTAGTTTCTAACTTGAAGAAAAAGAGGTAGAAAATTAAAACATCATAAAAAAATATCTATAAATAGCTTACATGAATTATAAATTTTCAATAATACAAGCAAGTTACACTTAATTTTTGAGAGCTCCAATATCTAATTTATTCTATAACTAATGCTTTTTATGAATCTTTAAGGCTCTCTCTCTCTCTCTCTCTCTCTCTCTCTCTCTCTCTCTCTCTCTCTCTCTCTCTCTCTCTCTCTCTCTCTCTCTCTCTCTCTCTCTCTCTCTCTCTCTCTCTATTGTTTGCATCTTCTATTTTGCCTTCTAATTTATTCTATAACTAACCGTTTATTATTGCTTGCCATGAATCCACTTACAAAGATGCTCAAGATTATAAAACTAGTGATTTATAGTTCTCAAAAGTTTTAGATAGATTATAAAACTAGTAATTTATTGTTCTCAAAAGTTTTAGATGGTGAGGTTTTACTTTTTTGGATGACTTGGTACACACCTAGCCATGACATTAAATAAGAATGCTTAGTTAGATTATAAAAAAAAAAAAAAAGAAAAATACAAAAGGAAAGAAAAAATAAATCGACCTAATCGTTGACAAACTTTTCTAAACGACCCCGAACGATGGAACGGACCGGGAGAACGCATCCAGAACGTCAATTTTACTTATCAGAGATAGCAGTCTCGTCTAAACAGAAATCACAGTCTCAGCACGTTAGTGCGGCGTGAATTCCACCTATCAAAACCCACGCTGACAATGCATCTTTCGAATAGATCTTTCTTCTTCCCCGCACCAAAGTCTCTCTCCCATTCCTCTCCCTCCTGATGGAAAAAAATTTGCCTACGTAAGACACACGCAACGATGCGTGCGATATCCAATCAAAAGACGCCGCATAATTTTCGGCGGGCCCACTGCATTAAATAAATATAATAAATCGAAATAAGTCCGCGCGTGACCCGTTACCCGGCCCGTGGTGTAACTCGTTTGTACCTTGATCTATAACTCTGATATACCTTTCTTATATCTCCCGCGGTAGGCCTGTTGTAACCCGATTGTAACCGGGATATACTAGCCATGTACCTTCCGCGGTACAGGGCCATGTAACGCGCTTGTAACCAGAGTATACCCAAGATATTCCTTCCGTGGTACATGGCCATGTAACGCGCTTTTAACCGTGATATACCCCAGATATACCTTCCGCGGTAACGAAAAATGTAACGCGATGGTAATTTTTTTTGTAACCTGGTTGTAACATTCCCGCTATACCGCAGGTGTAACCTGCCTGAAACCTCCACATAACGCTGATGAACCGCCGTTATAATCATATTGTAACCTCTTAATTACAAATTGTAACATTCTTATAACCTCAATAAATTGAGTTTTATAACCTTGGTAAAAGGTAGAAACCTCTATAGTCACTCTTCATTTTCGAAAACAGGCATTTGCGCGTGCTAGGTTTTTCCGTCATCGTTTTCCTTTCACAGAGAGTGTGGAGTGCTTAGGCGAAGGAACGCTAAAATGGAAGTGGTAAGCGCCGAGACCACGAAGACTAATTTGGCAAAGACCAATGTCGCAGAGTTGGGAGAGGCTAAGAAACCCAAATGCGAGGAGGCACTGCAAACGGTCAAAGGCAGCCGTAAGGAGAAGAATGAGTCAAAGAAGAAGAAAGATATTGAATCTAGGTAATTTTTAGGGTTTCATTTCGAATCTGTAAAGCTTAGGGTTTCATTTCGAATCTGTAAAGCTTAGGGTTTCATTTCGAATCTGTAAAGCTTAGGGTTTCATTTCGAATCTGTAAAGCTTGGTGGTTATGTTTTAGGTTTGATTTTTAAATTCATCCTTTTAGCATCATTTGATATTAACCAATTATGATGTATTATTGTAGGTTATTTAACGCAAAATCAATGAACTGCAGGTGCCATCCATCTAGAGTACGAGAAGTCCTCGATAAGGTTCGACCATTAGTGGACGAGGAAACATGGAGTAAATTGGAAGCACTGAATTTAGCTCATTTTTTGAACTCCTACCGCATCCTCAAGATCATATTCTGACAATGCACATAAGAAATTGTTGGAATATTAATCGAATGACATTCCACCTCGGAGTGAAAGAGCTAAAATTTTATGCTGACGAGGTTGCACTTCTGATTGGCATGCCAAATAGAGGTTTCCTTGCATACTGGAGTAATGCACCGCCAGCTAGTATGGATGCGCGACAAGTAAAAACCACACTACTAAAATATTCACCAGGGGAGTCCTCGAATACCCTTTTACAATCATTAATAAAGTTTTTAATGTCAAATTTACTTTTTCCCTCAAGTAACTTCAGAATGTCAAAAGAGTTGTCGTGTATTTGTGAGGATGTTGAGTCATTTACAACTTATAACTGACCAGCAACTATATGTAATTTTCTGACCGAACAACTCAATATCTGTGTCACGAAAATAAAGAAAGATCAGCCGTTGGGATACATTACTGGTTTTGTATTCCTTCTAACGGTTTGTATTATTCATATAAATTATGAAAATTAATATTAATATAATTAACATTATTTATTAATTAATTGCAGTAAATTATTGTATCATATTTCATGCAGCTGTGGTTTTATGAGCATATCTCCTTAGTCCTCCCAGCAGTGCCTGAGATTAGGCCAAGAATACTGAGGTGGTCAGTTAATGTAAAGTGGAATTTGATTAAGATACAACTAGCCTTTAAGAGGCTGACACTCACCGAGGTGAGTTAGTTATTTATTTAATCCATATACAGTCTTATTATAATTTTGTTATAAATTCATTGTGTTTGACTGTATTTATTGGATTGCAGGTTTATGATTATTTCATTGAAATAAAAGACAGCGAACATCAATTACTTGCCCCAGCTCGTGAAGAACCATCCAGCCCTAAAAA
>NW_018165783.1:180257-181619 GCF_001263595.1 Phalaenopsis equestris | reverse complement strand
TTTGTCAAGAACATTATCACAAGTTTATGTCTATTACCATTTAACCCTTTAGTCACCCAAGAAATCATCATTTTTTGATAAAGTTATTAAGGAATGACATAGTTTTCTTTGATTATAATGCAGATCCAGCTTTCACCAAAGGCAACATCATTATCTGTTCGCTCTTAAATACATGCACTGGGTAGTTTCTTTTAATTGGCGTTGGCAATGATTGCTTTGTTTATAATGCAAATCCACAGCCCCTTCATTTTTTTTATTGTGGTCACGCCTCCACGGACCCTGAAGCACAATGTTGGGTCATGCCTCTACGGCCCCTGAACTCATTCGTAGGTCATGTCTCTACGACCCCTGAACCTATCGAGCATGCTTATGCCTCTACGACATCTGAACCACTTTTTTGGGTCATGCCTCTACGGCCTCTAAACTCGTTGTCGGGATGGATATAAGTCCCATGTGCATTCCTCCCCATCTCCCTAGAAGTGGATTTGGCTCTCGTGGCTTTTCCTTCCTAGGGTACTTAGCTCTTTTTGATCGCTTAGGCAGAGTGGCTTCATTACTAACCTGGGCTTGATAAAAAATTGAGCATCTTTCAACAAGTGCACTATGCCTTGACTGCGCAACACACTTGTTGGGGGTCCTTTGTTGGCATCAATTTTTGATGTCACAAGTGTAGGTGTCCACCCGCATGACTCGGGATAGTTTACGGTCTGTCTGTAACATCTAATAGTTCAGACACCTACCCGAGACCTCTTAGACGCATGTTGAGGGGCACGTAGTTAGGGTCATTTTGCTAGGCTATGGCTTCCTCTTAGGTGAAGGCCAGTCGGCATTTGTCACGTCAGATGACTCCGATCGGGGCAAAAAATATTATGTGGCGCATCACGCGTGATTTTGGCTCGAATTAGCCCGATCGCTTGACGAAGTGGTCCAGATGACCTCGGATGATGAAACGGACTCAGCCATTTTGTCTGGAATGTCAATTTCACTTACGGAGGATGTCCACTTCGCTACTGCTTCACGGGTGGGGTGAAAATGTGTGAATTATCGTTTTGTGCATAATAGTTGAAAAAGTGACCCAAATGACCCCGAACAATAAAACGGACTGCGCCAACGCGTCCGGAATGTTTATTTTAGCCAGGAAGGACATTCACTTTGCTGCGAGGACGTGTACAAGCTAAAAATGTACTGACAAAAATAATAATAATATTTATATTATTATTATCTAATCTTTATATTATTATCCTATAAAACTATCGCTACCCTCCCTCTCTATCGAATCCTTAGCCGTCGCGCGTCCCTAACCCGAGCTTGAAGCCCATCGGCTGCCGCCCCTCCCCCGCGGCCGGCGGGGCCCCCTCCCCC
>NW_018165783.1:166798-180056 GCF_001263595.1 Phalaenopsis equestris | reverse complement strand
CCTTTCCCGCCTAACCCGCCCCCAGCCCCCCCCCCGCCAGCAAGGCTTTCTCTGCCGACGAAACCTCGGACAACAAGGTTCCTGCGGTCGCCTGCTTCGCGCACAAGATCGAGGGCAGAGCATCATCCTCTCCCTTGCATTTCTTTGTGTGTTCCACCGGAAAGCTTCGTCGTCAAAGCACCTGGTTAGCTCTTATTCCCTGGTGGTTGGAACATCCCTTGCATTTCTTTGTGTGTTCCACCGAAAAGCTTCGTCGTCGAAGCACCTTGTTAGCTCTTATTCCCCGGTGGTTGGAATGTTGTCGGAGTGTCTTACCGTCAACAAACAGTGGCAGAACAATAGCTTGAAGAGGCGTGCTCATCTTTTCCTTTGCGAGGAAAGCTTCCCCTTTTTCTTCGGCATGGAACAACCCCTCTCGAAGGTACATTTTGATCATATTGTCATACACTGTGATATTTACCAAATGTACTTCGTATACATCACATCCTTTTATGTCTTTTTGTTGTCTTGTGCATGTTTTACGAGAGTTTTACGAGCACATTGGAGCATAGATCAAACGCCGGCGAGCTCAGAGCAAGCAAAGAAACATGTCTGCAACCGTCATGGTGGTGAGACTTTCTACCTTCTAGCCAGTCTTAGGAATAGTGGAGTCTAGGCGTGTGGGTTCGATCGCCCAAATGGGGTGCGGGCGCCAGCGTGGGTCCGCGTGACGACGAGCCTGCGTGATGGATCCTTGGATTTCCTAGAGCCAGCCTTTAGGTTAGGACTTCCTGTGCATGGCCAAATACCCCTCCGTAGAGCCGAGTGTCTCCCTTTGTTGTGAGCTTTAGAACAAGTCCCGATGGGTCGGAGTCCCTCACTCCCCTTGCTTTGGGTTCCCCGACTTTATTTGGAGAAGTTGGGAGGTCGGACTTGGCAAAGCGAGAGAAGCTTTGTAGCTGGCTCGCTTTGCAAAGTTTGGAGAAGTTTGCGGGGAGGTCGGACTTGGCAAAGCGAGAGAAGCTTTGTTGCTGGCTTGCTTTGCAAAGTTTGGAGAAGTTCGCGAAAATAGGAAAAGCTTTGTAGCTATCCTATTTCGCGACGTTGTGGAGAGTTTCCCCTTGAGATATCTGGGGAGAAATTCCTCACATTTCCTCACCGAAGCAAGAGGCGGCGTTGCGGCGCATCGAAGGGCCTAAAATTTAGGTCTCTCAGGTGAGGTCGTTAGTATGAGCATGACTCACTATCATATGTGGTCATTTACACCTCATTTTTTGCATGTACATGTCCTGCATGTTACATATTGTATGTCACATATCACATCGACACTTGCACTTTGCACCTTGCATTTGCACGTTGCACTTGCACCTTGTGTCTCACATTTGCATATGCACCGGCACCTTTTGTGCCTCAATTGGTCGTCTCAGATCGGTCAACACCATTTGTGCCTCGGTCGGTCATCCTGAATCGGTCGACTAATCACTTTAGTTCGATCGGCCACCACGCCCCGGTCGACCGATCACCTGCATTTTTGTCTGTTTTTTGCATTATATCACATGCATGTCTGCTTGCATGTTGCACCATATGTGTTTGCATTTGCATTTGCATCTGCATTTGGGTGATGTTTCCCAGTGAGAATCACCATTGTCTCCTAGTCACTGCCGTCTCGGTACACCTTTCGTTGGGCCACAGCGTTGTTTGTGCTCCTGAAGGTGTCATAACTTTCAATTCATTCAAGCACTTTTGTGGGATTACCTTACGTGATCCTACACCCTCTGAGGCATTTTGCTCTGTGCCCTCCCCCTTAAAAGGGAAGACGTGCATATTGAGTCGTTTCTACGCCCTCTTAGGCGCTTGCTCTGTGCCCTCCTCCTTAAAAGAAGAGACGTGCATATTGAGCCATTCCTACGCCCTCTGAGACATTTGTTCTGTGCCCTCCCCCTTAAAAGGGTAGATGTGCATGTTGAGTTGTTCCTATGTTCTCTGTGGTGTTTTTCTCTGTGCCCCCCTTAAATGGGGAGTCGTGTATATCGAGTTATTTTTGCTGCAGTGGCTCGCACTGTGCCCGCTTCTTTTGCAAAAAAGAGGTTGATGCCCGATAGCGACGCACCGAAGCAGATGACAGTCTTTTGTAGACTGGTGCCTCTGTGTTCTCATGGATCTCCTTGTCATAGGCAGGTGAGTCTTTTGTCAGCATTATATTTTTCATTACTGTCACTGTTGTGACTTTTGTCCCGACTCACTTTCTGTTCCGGTTCCCCTGAGGTTTCACCTGTCACTCGATTAGGCAGAAAGGCCAGGAGGACTAGGAATAGGTTGCTGCAAATTTAGTAGCATGTTATACTTCATGTTTATATACTTTTTTCGATTCCAGTTTGGGAGGTGCCTTCATCCCCCAGATTGAGTCATTTTGCTAGTGTCCCCGGTTGTGCGGACTACATCCCCATCGAATGTTTGCCATCCTTTGAAAAGGAGCTGTGCATGTGACACTTCTTTCGTTGTAGTAGCTCGTATTGGTGCTACCTTTTCTCTCAAGGAAGATGATAGTACCAGATGGCGATGCGCTGCAACACTCTTTTGAGTTCTCCTAGCCTCTTTTGTAGTCCTTCCATGTTTTGAGGATTTCCAACATCGCGGATGTTGCATTATTTAAGAGTGCTAGACTTAATTTTTATGATACTATCCTTTAGTGGTGTGATATGTCCCCGCCATGACTCTCTTTGGTTTCGACCCAGGATTATGTTGGTTTCCTGTCAGCTGAGGATTACCCTCTTTACCCTCTTTGTCCTCGGGCGATGTCCTCGGGCGATGTGGATCGGGTCCCCGCTACGACTTGTTTTGGTTCCGACCCAGGATTGATGCTAAATTCCATTGGTTGAGAATCACCTTTTTGTCTTTTGGTGGTATGGACCCGGTCCTCGCCATGACACGTTTTGGTTCCAACATGGGATAACGCTGACATGGGATAACGCTGAGATCACGCTGAGATCCCGTCAGCTGAGAATTGTTTCTCTCCACTGTTTGGTTGTGCGGGCTATACTCCAGCTAGGATTGCTAGGAGGTTTTTCCTCCTCAGGATGCATGTCATTCTTACCCTACAATCCTTGTTGTTACTGCTACCACAAGTTCTCTGACTTAGAATATCGTAGGAGCAGCTTCCTCTTTAAGAGGAAATATTTTCATTGGTTTGACTACCGTCCCAGCCCCCGTCATTCTGAATTTCTCTGAAGTCTTGCTTGTCTCAGGGGTGTCCAGAGGTATGGGACCAGATCGCTGCAACATGGCAGCTGACACAACCACATGTCTCTATACTTTTACAAGGACTGAGTCCTCTTCCTTGAAAGAAGTTCTTTATTCAGATCATTCAGATTTCCAAATAAACTTCTTTATTCTTCTTATCCTATAGGCTCTCGTAGTAGGAGTCTGGGGTCCACCTGTCGGTCATTTACGAGGTTGAGATATTTGCTTTCTTTTGTACATGCTACGAGACCCTTAGAAGTGTTGCATGGGACACTTGGTGTGGTACTTAGTGCTACTGTACTAAATGTTGTGTCACATGTATCGTTGATGATCCTGTTGGAGTGGCTTTTGCCCACATTTGATGTGCCCAATCTTTCCGTGAGCCAAGGAAAGTTTTGTGGCTTCCTTTTCATCGATAAAGATGAATTTGTCCTACGTTTATAAAGGGAGATCTGAGGCGCACCACCATCGATTCTCACCTTAGTTGAGGACAGAAGTTGTTCGCCTTACTTCGACGAATACCCTGTGGGTTAGGGAAACTCTTTCCACCATGTCTCTTGATATTCCAATGCTGCATGTAGAATGACGTTCTACATTTGATGGTGAGGGGTTTACTTGTCTCTACTTTGAAGAGTGTTTTATCCTACCTCTTTCTAACTATTAAGCAAGGCTATTATGGATGTTTTATACTCCAATTTGGGGACACCCCCAAAATCTCTTTGTTGATAACATGTTGTATTGACTTTGCCATTTTGTTAGCCTCAGTCGATCCATGTTTAGCTGGGATACACATCTCTCAGACTGTTTGAGAGTGTCTCATTCGATTTGAGCTGACTTGCCTTTTTGGCTAGGCTTTTGATGAGTGCATTTCGTTGCTTAGACCATCCTACATGTCTAAGCATTTGATTTAGTCAGTTACTCTGAACCTGACTAGGATTTGGTGTCTCACCTATTCAAAACCTTATTGACTTTTCAGTCTGTTCTTGGTGAAAGAGCATCATTTTGAAATTGATCTACCTCTCCCATATCCAACTTCATGGATATTTTGTTTGACTTAGTTGATTTTTATCACCTTGTCGATAGTCATGTTGAACTGATCAAAGCATCTATCTCTATAATCAGTCCATGACTCGTTAGGATACCTTGATATCCAACGTTTTCGGTTAAACCCTACTTATCTAACTGAGATATCTCTACATCTTTTGATGCTCCGACTCCAATTTTTGGAGGCCGTTGAGATGGTTCTGAAAGGAATCTCACCCCTTAGTTGAGCTTGTCTTAGGTTCACCTTTAATGATTTTTGAAGTTGAATATAGGATAGATCCTAAGGATAAGCTTGGACCAGACCATGTATGCACCTTCTTAGGATTTACAAGTACTCATGGTTTGGGGAGACTTGAGCTAAGTCTCGATGACTGAATCCCTTCCTTTAATGAATTTTCACCTAAGTTCTGAGAACACCTCAGAGTGATTAGATGGGTGTCATTGAGACGTGAGTAGTTTCAGAGAATGTTTAGATCTCTTACTTTTCCATTCAGTTAAACCGATGGAAGCTTGACAAGTAATGAGTCATAAAATCCTAAGAATCTTTATTCGAGAGATTTTTGAGTCATAAGAAAATACTTTATAACAAAAAGAAGCTCACCAAAAATAATCATTCTCAGGAGAAAATGTGAAAGGCTTCAAAAAAAGAAAAAAAAAAGAAAAAGAAAAATTCGCTCAACACTTTTGAGAGGAAGCTTGAGGTGAGTGGAAAAATCAGAAACTTTAATATAAAGAACTTTCTGATCTCAAAATTATCCTGATAAGATCCTTAGAATATTATGTTCAGAGAATTATTTAAGTGACATTGGGATGGCTGATAAATCAATAACGTATTTAAAAACTCTCCAAAATGAAAACATTTCCTTGACACTCAGATACGAATGACGAGGCCTACTTAGGCTAAGGGTGAAAAGAATTAAAGGATAGGGGCTAGGGAAAAGTACTTAAGGAAAATCCCACCTGGACCTAAATTTTGCAAAATCTCATATTTTTCATGGTATGTCTGGTCATTCTAGGAGGCCTACATGAGAGCTCTTCATACCAGCTCAATTTGGTATGTTATGCTAAATCATTCTCGGTAGCGAATTAGCCCGAGATAAAAAAAAAAGAGATTCTGATAAGCTCTATAAAAATATTTGAATGCCAATAATAAATTAAAAAATATATATGAATGGCATGAGAGGCTCCTAGAAGCTCCGTGGGTTCTTCACCCACTACCTTTTCACGCTTTATGCGTTGACCTTCTGGGTCCAGCGGCCCTTCCTTTAGAAGAAAGGCTTGCTTTCTCGTGGGCTCTTCACCCACTCCCATTACGCTTTATGTGTCGACCCTCTGAGTCCGACAGTCCTTCCCCGGAAGTTGAGTTTCCTCTTTGTATGTGGACTCTTCACCCACGTGTTTTCACGCTTTATGTGTCAACCCTCTGGGTCCGGCAGCCCTTCCTTTAGAAGAAAGGCTTGTGTCCACGCTTTATGCGTCAACCCTCTGGGTCCGGCAGCCCTTCCTTTGGAAGAAAGGCTTGTGTCCTGTGGGCTCTTCACCCACTACCTTTACGCTCTACATGTTAACCCTTAGGGCCCGGTAGCCCTTCATCTGAAAATTATGCTTTCTTTCATTATTAATTGTTGCAAATGGATCTTATCCAATGCCCTTATCAATGGGCGATACTTGAAGAGATATTTGGCTTATCCTCTTTTTCATGTACTCATTGTACTTTATGAGGAAAGTGTATTTTGAAGCACATGCACTTTGTAATCCAATTTTTTGGAGAAATATAAAATGTGCATGATCAGTTGTCTCTTCATTATGTGGACTCCTTATAGTGATCACCTTGCATCTATTAAAAGATCACTCATAAGTCACTACTGTTTTATGTTGGAGAAATCTTGTTTTTCTCTTAATTTGATTGTCGGCTCGCATTTCGGGCAAAATGGAAGTCCTACGGGCGGCTTATACCTGGTGTAGCTACCAATCTCTATAAGAGAAGCCTTGCCTTTCCCTTACTTTGTCTTTCGTCGATCCGCTCTACGTAGGGTCCGAAGACTACCACTCCCGCTTGTTGTGAATATGGTTGATATACACGTCTCGTTCATCCTTATGAATGTGGAGTACGTGCTTGCTTTGAATGAATGCGATTGAGATCCTTCTATGGAAGTGGTTTAGCTTAAAAGCTAGACATTTTTGTGAGTAGATCATCGTCATAGTCTAATCCCCATCTTACATCCTCACAGTGAGAGCAGTTCATATAGCTTTGTCTAGAAGAGACATGTCGTATTGGCTACAACACTCAACTTACCTAGCCGATCTGTGCCTAAGCGGAGTAATTTCAAACCCACATGAGTCACATCGTCAGGTGTGTTAACAAAGCCCCTTCTACAGGTTGGGTTGCTTTTGTTTCCCTTATATAAGAGCTACTCTGCTAGTATTTGAAGAATCCTCATTGGGGGATGCTTTTCTAAGATAAGCTATTGTGTTCATCCAATCACTGGGTCTGATTACTTTGTGCTACCCTTCTGATGGGAAGTACCCTGTCACTTTTCGAGTCCCCAGTGAGAGTTCTTGATTGTCAGCTCGCATTTCGGGCAAAATGGAAGTCCTACGGGCGGCTTATACCTGGTGTAGCTACCAATCTCTATAAGAGAAGCCTTGCCTTTCCCTTACTTTGTCTTTCGTCGATCCGCTCTACGTAGGGTCCGAAGACTACCACTCCCGCTTGTTGTTTGTCATGTTTTCCTCGACAAAGACTACTTTAACTGTTTTGGAGAAAATTACCAGCGGGGACTACGCTTAGCCGTGGCTTATTAAAAGCACCCCGGGGTTAGACATTTACGCATCCGACCCTCCTCGATACCTCTACGATATTTTGACTGATTTGGCCGACTTCATTCACCACCTCGAAGTGTGTATCGCACTAATTCGAGCACTATGTAGCCTTGATTAGTCCATGTATAGGACGGGTATCTTTATGCCCGCAGAAAAAGGGTCCCAAGCAAGGTTCATATGGAATTCCTAGAGAGGGATCACCTGAAATCCCCACTGAGGGCCACTTTGCTGAGATCATGCCTAAGTGTCACGAGGGTGGATCGGTCTTTGCATCCAACACCTTTTTCTGCGGTTTGAGTTTGTTCACCACGTCAGAATGAGATGCTTAAGTCCCCACGAAGCATTGGCAGAACCTTTAAGGTATCCCCAACGTGAGTCTTCCGTTGGTACACTTTGAGATCGCCTCTTGAGCGATTTCTTCGACTTGGTTGATTTTACTCACCATGTATAGTCACATGTCATACTAATCAGAGCTCCATGCTAGCTCGATTAATCCATGCTTAAGTCGGGTATTCTCACACCCACAGAACTCTCCTTATATCGCTTGTGTTCATGATGCACCCTGGTGGTTAGATCATTCTAGGTCATATAACCCCGCTATTTGTCTCGACTACCTTAGTTGGATCTGTCCACCACGTCGAGTTCCATGTCGTATCAATGTAATGATCAATCCATGGATCCTCAGCGAAAGTTGCTTTGCTCGTGCTCGCAGAAGCACTCTTAGACCATCCTGATCATATGACCATGTCTTTGTCTCGATCGTTTTGGTTGGTTTTGTCCACCATTGAGCAACATGTTGTATCGGCTTTACTACTGATCCATGTTTCGTCGTGACACTTAGATGTTCAACTACACTCCGAGCATGTTACCTTAGGCTATTCAACCATGTACTTGCTCGCTTGATGCAGGGTCAGGATACATATCTCCTGTACCATTTTACATGCATAGGCAGGATACCTACCTCATGTCCTATTTGATAGTTGACTTGGCTGATTCTATCACCAGTTCAGATTGCATGCCGAACTAATCCTAGCTCCATGCTAGTCTGATTAGTCCATGCAAGTCCTACGGGCGGCTTATACCTGGTGTAGCTACCAATCTCTATAAGAAAAGCCTTGCATTTCCCTTACTTTGTCTTTCGTCGATCTGCTCTACTTAGGGTCCGAAGACTACCACTCCCGCTTGTTGCGATCGCCTCTTGAGTGATTTCTTCGACTTGGTTGATTTTACTCACCATGTATAGTCACATGTCATACTAATCAGAGCTCCAGGCTTAAGTCGGGTATTCTCACACCCGCAGAACTCTCCAACAAGAGTTATATCGCTTGTGTTCATGATGCACCCTGGTGGTTAGACCATTCTAGGTCATATAACCCCGCTATTTGTCTCGACTACCTTAGTTGGATCTGTCCACCACGTCGAGTTCCATGTCGTATCAATGTAATGATCAATCCATGGATCCTCAGCGAAAGTTGCTTTGCTTGTGCTCGCAGAAGCACTCTTATGGTTAGACCATCCTGGTCATATGACCATGTCTTTGTTTCGATCGTTTTGGTTGGTTTTGTCCACCATTGAGCAACATGTTGTATCGGCTTTACTACTGATCCATGTTTCGTCGTGACACTTAGATGTTCAACTACACTTCTAGCATGTTAACTTAGGCTATTCAGTCGTATGCTTGCTTGCTTGATGCAGGTTCAGAATACATATATCATGTACCATTTTACATGCATAGGCAGGATACATACCTCATGTACTATTTGATAGTTGACTTGGCTGATCCTACTCACCATGTCAGGTTGCATGTCGTACTAATCTAAGCTCTATGCTAGTCTGATTAGTCCATACTTAAGATAGGCATTCTCTCACTCGCAGAACTCTTCAGTAAGAGTTACCTCACTCAGGTCCGCAAGGTACTATGAGGTTGGATCGCTTTGTTCATCCAACTTTGGTTTTGTCCACCATTGAGCAACATGTTGTATCGGCTTTACTATTGATCCATGTTTCGTCGTGACACTTAGATGTTCAACTACACTTCTAGCATGTTAACTTAGGCTATTCAGTCGTATGCTTGCTTGCTTGATGCAGGTTCAGAATACATATATCATGTACCATTTTACATGCATAGGCAGGATACATACCTCATGTACTATTTGATAGTTGACTTGGCTGATCCTACTCACCATGTCAGGTTGCATGTCGTACTAATCTAAGCTCTATGCTAGTCTGATTAGTCCATACTTAAGATAGGCATTCTCTCACTCGCAGAACTCTTCAGTAAGAGTTACCTCACTCAGGTCCGCAAGGTACTATGAGGTTGGATCGCTTTGTTCATCCAACTCCCTTCGGCACCGTGTTCGACTTGATTGATTTTCATCACCTCGTGAAGGGACATGCCATATTGGTTTAGACTACTTCAGTTGGTCAACCAATCCTTGTTTGGTCGTGATAGTCTGATATCCAACAGTACCGTGACGTCGCGTACGATGAGGATCGCTTCACTCGACCTTATCGAACCGTCTCAGATTGTTAGACTACTTTGCTCAGGTAGCATTCCACACCTGTCAAACCTTATGACGTTCTAGTTGGTTCTTTTATGAGGGTGTTTCATCTCATGTCAACTCTATTGGCTCCATAGCCATATAAATCGATGTGCCTCAGGTCCTATGACCTTAGAGTCTGCTCTATTATGAGGACATCATGTCTCTTGACATTTTTAGCTTTTTAGCCACCTGCTCCGATGTTTCTTGAACCACATGACACTCTAGTCGGTCCTTTTATGAGAACATCTCGTCATTTGACATTTCAACTTTAATGCTGGGCTCCTTAGACTGGGCTCCTTAGACAACTTGCCTACCTGTTCAAAGAGCGACATAAGGCCCGACGACAGTCTTCACACATAGCGCAGGCGTTCAGGGTTCTAACACCTTGGTTGTTTCAGGGTCACGCCTCTACGATCTCTGAACCCTCTGTCCAGAGCGGGTATAAGCCTCAAGTACATTCCTCATGGGCGACGTCTCCAGTTTTGGCTTCTCAGTCATCCGACTTTAGTGCTTCTCGGACCACACGACATTCTAGTCAGTCCTTTTATGAGAACATCTCGTTATTCAACGATTTAGCTTTTTGCTCGGCTTCCTAGCTAACATTTTCTACCTCTCAGGTGATGATGTAAAACTCTTAGTATTCATCACAGATGTAGTGCGGGTGTTGAGGCACGCACCTCGATCAGTTTGCAGGAGAGATCATTGTCTCATGACTCTCCTTCCTAATTGATCAATGCAGACTAGTACTCAGAGGAGAGCTGAAGTCCGTGGGCATTCTCCTTTCGATCTAGTCAACCTGTTACCGCTTAGTGAGCGATGTGAGGCTCCATGACATTCCTCATTAAAGTGACAAGAGACTTCCTAGCCAACCTTCCTTCCTCTCATGTGTGACGTAAAGTCTACATGGCAGTTCTCATTGATGGAGTGCGAGTGTTGTGGTACGCACCTCGATCAGTTTACAGGAGGGATCAGAGTCCATTGGCTCTCCTTCCTAACTGATTAACGCAGACTAGTCCTCATATGTGAACTTTACAGCATTCCTTCTCGATCTAGTCAACCTATTACCGCTTAGTGAGCGATATAAGTCCCCATGGCATTCCTCATTAAAGTGACGGGCGGCTTCATAGCCAACCTGCCTTCTATACATGAGCTACGTGCGGCCCGACAGTCCTCATTGATGAAGCGCAGGCATTCAAGGGTCTAACCCCTCAGTGTTGTGCGGTCATGCCCCTGCGTCCCCTGAACCACCAATTTGAGTCACGTCTCTATGACCTCTGAACTCACCCCAAGGTCATGCCTTTATGGCCTCTGAACCTGTTTTTTTTATTGTGGTCACGCCTCCACGGCCCTTGAACCACAATGTTGGGTCATGTTTCTACGGCCCCTGAACTCATTCGTAGGTCATATCTCTACGACCCCTGAACCTACCGGGCGTGGTTATGCTTCTTCGGCCTCTAAACCACTATTTTGGGTCATGCCTCTACGGCCTCTGAAGCCATTCTCGGGATGGATATAAGTCCCTTATGCATTCCTCCCCATCCCCCTAAAAGTGGATTTGGCTCTCGTAGCTTTTCCTTTCTAGGGTACTTGGTTATTTTTGATTGCTTAGGCAGAGTAGCTTCATTACTAACCTGGGCTTGATAAAAATATGAGCATCTTCCACCAAGTGCAATGTGCCTTGACTGCACAGCACACTTGTTGGGGGTCCTTTGTTGGCATCAATTTTTTATGTCACAAGTTTAGTGAGTGTAGGGTGTCCACCCGCATGACTCAAGATAGTTTACGGTCTGTCCGTGACGTCCAATAGTTCAGGCACCTACCTGAGACCTTTTTGACACGTGTTGAGGGGCACGTAGTCAAGGTCATTTTGCTAGGTTATGGCTTCCTCTTAGGTAAAGGTCGGTCGGCATTTGCAACGTCGGACGACTCTGATCGGGGCGAAAAATATTATGTGGTGTGTCGCGCGTGATTTTGGCTCGAATTGGCCCGATCGCTTGACGAAGTGGTCCATATGACCTCAGATGATGAAACAGACTCAGCCAGTGTGTCTGGAATGTCGATTTCACTTACAGAGGATGTCTATTTTGCTACGGCTTCACAGGCGGGGCGAAAATGTGTGAATTATCGTTTTGGGCATATTAGTTGAAAAAAGTGACCCAAATGACCCCGAACAATAAAACGGACTACGCCAACGCGTCTGGAACGTTGATTTTAGCCAGAAAGGACATTCACTTCGCTGCAAGGACGTGTACAAGCTAGAAATGTACTAACGACAATAATAATAATATTTATATTATTATTATATAATATTTATATTATTATTATATAATATTTATATTATTATCCTATAAAACTATCACTACACTCCCTCTCTCCCGAATCCCTAGCCGTCACGCGTCCCTAACCCGAGCTCGAAGCCCATCGGCCGCCGCTCCTCGCCGGCGAACGTCTGCGCCTCTTCCTCCAACTGCCGACCACCTTATCCGTCCGAGCACCTCCTCCAATCGCTGGTCAGGCCGCACCCCCTCCTTCTCCTCTCGGCCAGCCGGACGTGCAGCCTCCCCTTCTCGTCGGCGACGTCCCGACGGCCTCCTTACACGCCGACGTCGACTTCTCACCTACCTCAGCTTTTCCCTCACCGATCTGAGCTCTCTCTCGCCAGCCTGCTCTCTCTATTTGAGTTTCCCCTTTGCCAGACAAGCCGTCTCTTCAGCCCCTCTCCCACCGGCAAGGCTTCCTCTGCCGAAAAAACCTCAGACAATAAGGTTGATGCGGTCGCCTCTTTCGTGCACAAGACCGAGGGCATAGAACCAAACTCTCCCTTGCATTTCTTTGTGTGTTCCACCGAAAAGCTCCGTCGCCAAAGCACCTTGTTGGCTCTTATTCACCGGTGGTTGGAATGACGTCGGAGTGTCTTACCGTCGACAGATAGTGGTGGAATAATAGCTTGAAGAGGCATGCTCATCTTTGCCTTTACGAGGAAAGCTTCCACTCTTTCACAGGAATGGAACAACCCTTCTCGAAGGTACATTTTGATTGTATTATCATACACTGTGATATTTACTAAATGTACTTCGTATACCTCACAGCCTCCTATGTCTTTTTATTGTCTTGTGCACGTTTTACGAGACACATTGGAGCATGGATCGGACACCGACAAGCTCAGAGCAAGCAAAGAAACACGCCTACAACCGTCACGTGGTGAGACTTTCTACCTTCTAGCCAGCCTTAGGAATAGTGGAGTCTAAGCGTGTGGGTTCGATCGACCACATGGGGTGAGGGCGTCGGCGTCGGCGTGGGTCGGTGTGACGACATGCCTGCGTGATGGATCGTTGCATTTCCTAGAGCCAGCCTTTAGGTTAGAACTTCCTATGCGTGGCAAAATACCCCTCCGTAGAACCGAGTGTCTCCCTTTATTGTGAGCTTTAGCACAAGTCCCGATGGGTCGGAGTCCGTCACTCCCCTTGCTTTGGTTTCCTCAGCTTTATTTGAAGAAGTTGGGAGGTCAGACTTGGCAAAGCGAGAGAAGCTTTGTAGTTGGCTTGATTTGCAATGCAAAATCTGGAGTGCAAAAATAGGAAAAGCTTTGTAGCTATCCTATTTGGCGACGCTATCCTATTTTGCGACGT
>NW_018165783.1:162146-166726 GCF_001263595.1 Phalaenopsis equestris | reverse complement strand
AGAGGCAAGCAAGAGGCGGCGGTGCCGCACATCCAAGGGTCTAAACTTTAGGTCTCCCAGGTGAGGTCGTTAGTACGAGCATGACTCGCTATCATATGTGGTCATTTACACCTCATTGTTTGCATGTGTATGTCCTGCATGTTACATATTGTATGTCACATATCACATCGACACTTGCACTTTGCACCTTGCATTTGCACGTTGCACTTGCACTTGCACTTGCAGCTTGTGTCTCGTATTTGCATTTGCACCGGCACCACTTGCGCCTCGATCGGTCGTCTCGGATCAATCAACACCATTTGTGCCTCGGTCGGTCATCCTGAGTCGGTCGACTAATCACTTTAGTTCGACCGGCCACCACGGCCCAATCGACCGATCACCTACATTTTTATGTGTTTTTACATTATATCACATGCTTGCCTGCTAGCATGTTACACCATATGTGTTTGCATTTGCATTTGCATCTGCATTTGGGTGATGCTCCCCAGGGGTGATCTCCCCAGTGAGAATCACCACTGTCTCTGAGTCACTGTCGCCTCGGTACACCTTTCTTCGGGCCACTGCCTCCACGACACGCCCATCCCTTTTGTTCGCTGCCGCCTTGGCACACCTTCAGGCCACTGCCTCTACGACACGCCTACTCTTCGTCTCACTGCCACTACGGCACACTCCACTCATTTGTTCGGGCCGCTGCCTCCACGAGCCCACCACCTTTTCCTGAGTCACTGCCTCACGATACACTCATCACTTTTGTCATATGACTTATTGCATTTGCATTTGCATGTTAGCATGGATAGCGAGTCAGACTCGTTAGGAGAGTGATCCCGTGTTAATCGCTATTCCTTAACAAGCATTGCTTGTTGGGTTGATCCCGGTGAGCAATGTTAGTTAAGTCATTGGGATTGACACAAGTATGACTATGCTAAAGATCTAATAGATCTAACTCGTGTCACCACTCTTCGTGACACCCTTTAGATCCTTTGGATCTTTAGGATGGGGCTGGTATGACGACCCCGTCAAAGTCATATTATACCTAAACCTACCCCACACTTAGATACTAGGTTGACACACTTTTCATTAGATGGTGTGCTATGCTAGGATTTAGGGTGCTTAGGTAGTCTTTTTGATGTTTGGCTATTGTTCTCTGTTGGATTGGTTGCCCTAGCCAGACATCTTTCTTCTGCATTGTGCATATGTGTGGTGGTGCGTTAGGGCGCTTTTCTACAGGGAGCCATGTCTTTTTATAAACACACACACAGGTACCACTATGGGGGGAGCAAGTGATGATTTCTGACCCTTTTGCTTGTAGGTGCTATTAGCTCCCCCACTTCTAAGACATGACTCATGATACGTTATTTGCATGTGAGCTTTCCCGCTGACACTTGTTTTCATGCAGGATTGAGTCGTTTTCTTTTCTCTATGTACTTTAGAGTCTAGGAGAGTTCTGTAGCAAAAATAAGATACGGGCATGGGTTCCGAGGCATTTGACGCGAGAACCACATGGAGGGGACTATGAACAGATGCTCGTGCCCCATATCTTAATTGTGCATTTTATATTGATGTATGGAATTAGGACCAGGCATGTATATGTGGAGTTCGGCCGCCCTTTTCTTTTCTGGGATATGTTGTTGACTCAGTGGCACTGTCTTGTATATTATTTTGATTTGGCTTGATATTACTTTGATTTGGCTTGATTTACTTTTTGCATCATATTGCATGTCTGCACTTGCATGTGTTTCCCTTGTTTCTTTTTATGCTTTATCTGGGATTTCACGATATAATCTAGGCTCATTAAAGACACTAAAATTGTAACTTTCTACAAAATCCTAAGTAAAATATTCAAGATAAATAAAATTTAGGATTAAAATATTCAACATTTAAAAATTGCAACATTTACTTTCCTGCATATGTTAATAGGGCCTCCACAATATTTAAGGATCGCTCTAGATAACTGCATCATATTTGCATGTCCCGAGGAGGAGTCCTCATGCTTCTTCAACCTGACTGACCCAACATACCTCTTTATAGGTGGTTGTCTAGTGTGCTTAGGATGTTAGAAGGCTCCCTGACCTAGACGGGGTGTAAGTCCTTTTGTTTGGAGTGTTTCCAGCTTTGTAGCAGAACCTCCACTTTCTTTTCCTTCCTAAGGCATCCTTGCCACTTTGGCAAGTATAAGTCCCATCTCTTAGAGCTCCAACTTTTATTCATAGGATAGAGTTTCTTTCCTTTGACCTTAGGGCTACCGAGGTTCCCGTGGACGACGCAATTCACGGATTGCTGACCGAGGATCTCAAGACGTGTTGGGTTGACTACCTTCACAACCAGGTAGACTTAAGGTCTTAATAGCTGTGGATGACGGGTCTTTGGTACCCCGACCCAATTACCTCTACCTTTTTAGGATCACTCTACCTTCCTTTTTGTTGAGCCCCCATTGAGCCATGCCGCTCCTTGACTTTGTTGATATCATTTTGACGGCCCGATGCCGATGAGCTGTCGCCCATTTGGGATACAACGATTTGTGGATACAACGATTTGTCCTCCGATTTGTCCTCTGCCCTTATTGACCAGACGTTCATTGACGTGTTGGGATGTCCCTGTCAAGATGATTTAGGCTATTTTGTGGGCCTCGTGTGTCGATGAGCCGCTACCCATTCGGGATGTGAGAGACTCATTATCTGCCCGAGGGCTTAGAGTGAGCTTTGAAGCATCAGGACTGTTCCCACATGAAATAACCTTCCTTTGAGTACCTATTGCCACAGGTTCATGATAATTCAAGCGAAACTCCTTTTATCAAGAGTATTTTTGGTACCCCCCAAGATGTAATTAACCAGGTGAGATAGTTCCCCTTGGGAGTGCTCTTGACCCTAGAATAGGCACCTACACCTGACTCTCTAGTTTTGGGTAGTCTACGTAGATATTCTTTCGCGGATATCAGTTTAAGGTGCTTTCGCCCGATCTTGTTTGGGGGGACACTTTTAACCTATCCTTGCGAGGTTTACCGCACGTAAACTCTCCACGTTTTGTGTTTTCTCTTGTTTGTCTCTTTGTCGTATGTCCCTTCTTATTCGGTTTCTTTCCTCTTCGAATTAGTGATCTGATTCGGGAGGGAGATTTATTCGAATAAAAGAAGTATACGACGATCGACAGACTGTCGTTTCCTTCTAAAATAAAAGAAAGAAAAACAAACGAAAACAGAGAGGCTAGAACCTACCCAACACTATTATACATGCCAAGATCAACTTTAGATTATCCAATGCTCTTTATGCTCGGAAGGGGTAAAGAATAGGTATGCTCCTATTTGTCACTACTACATTAAATTCAATGCATTTCATTCCTTCACATTTTTTATGTCGTCGCACTTGAGAATGATAGTTTTTACATCTCAAAATACTCCAAACCAATTTATCCATATAATTTATTCTTAGAATTAATATTTGCATTTAGGAATAATTGTTATCCTTGCATTTAATATTTGCATTAGGAGTAGTTGCTAGATAAAACATCATCTTAAGCGACCTTCCAAACTAAGATATGATAGTTGTAGACTAGGATTTCGTCTAAGGACATTCTTACCTCGCTTTTCAGTGGGATCGATACTAGGGGTGTCAAAGAAGAGGGTCAAAATATAGGGTTTTCTCTGTGGGATCGTTTCAAGTAATATATGGTTTTCTTTATATACTAGGGGTATTACTCAAGTACGTGTATCGTTTCAAGAGGTGTCAAAGAAGAAAACCCTATAGTACTTGAAACGATACATATACTTGGGTTGTACCCCTAATGTATAAAGCATAAATCAAACTTTACATTCATTTTGCACGCTAGCTGCTTAATTAAGTTGGGTCAAAATTTTTGCCAGAAAACATATATAAAAACCACTTAATTGCGAGTCGGGTCAGTATACTAAAAGAAGAAGCAAATAGTTTGAAAACCTTTCATCACAGGTGTCGGGTAATGAAGAGAAAGTAGAGAAGAAATATCACGTAAATGCGAGACGAGGACGAGTGGGGCACAGGAGAATAACCGAACAAATGCGAGGCGATGTCGAGTTGGGCACAGGAGAAAACATGGGAGCATGTTAGGGCAGAAGACGTGAAGGGCACCCGAGTAAATATATAGCGAAGAAATATGGCCTGCAGGGTCAAACTTATAACTCATGTTTTCATTAAACAGCTGAAAACCTTACTCTGAACGTGGTGCCGCCGCCAACCCAAATGATGCAGTTCTCCGTCCGTTACTTTCATGGTCGTCCCAAACAGCACCCTTAACTACATTGACATTTTTAAGGGCGGGCAGGCGTAGCATAAATTAAATCGATATAAATTAATTTAAGTATAAAAAAAGTTCGGTATTTTTTTGTTATGATATTTACCTTCCTTTTATTTAACAACGACCGGGAGGCAGACACCACACAGTTACCGTCCGCTTCACCCCTCCCTCCATTTTCCGGAATCCAATGCCATGCCCGAGCGGGCCATGCCTCGCAAATCAAATCCCTCTTCCTCCCCGCTAAAATCCCAAACCGCAACCCTAACTCTCGGCACTTCCCGCATGGCTCGCCGCCCCCTCCCCCCCCCCTCCAT
>NW_018165783.1:146063-160873 GCF_001263595.1 Phalaenopsis equestris | reverse complement strand
TGCATTAGCATTTGCATTTGCATGTTTGCATGGATAGCGAGTCAGGTTCGTTAGGAGAGTAACCCCGTGTTGGTCGCGATGCCTTAACAAGCATCGCTTGCTGGGTTGATCCCAATGAGCAATGCAAGTTAAATCATCGGGATTGACACGAGTATGACTATGCTAAAGATCTAATAGATCTAACTCGTGTCACCACTCTTCGTGACACCCTTTAGATCCTTTGGATCTTTAGGATGGGGCTGGTATGACGACCCCGTCAAAGTCATATTATACCTAAACCTACCCCACACTTAGATACTAGGTTGACACACTTTTCATTAGATGGTGTGCTATGCTAGGATTTAGGGTGCTTAGGTAGTCTTTTTGATGTTTGGCTATTGTTCTCTTTTGGATTGGTTGCCCTAGCCAGACATCTTTCTTCTGCATTGTGCATATGTGTGGTGGTGCGTTAGGGCGCTTTTCTACAGGGAGCCATGTCTTTTTATAAACACACACACAGGTACCACTATGGGGGGAGCAAGTGATGATTTCTGACCCTTTTGCTTGTAGGTGCTATTAGCTCCCCCACTTCTAAGACATGACTCATGATACGTTATTTGCATGTGAGCTTTCCCGCTGACACTTGTTTTCATGCAGGATTGAGTCGTTTTCTTTTCTCTATGTACTTTAGAGTCTAGGAGAGTTCTGTAGCAAAAATAAGATACGGGCATGGGTTCCGAGGCATTTGACGCGAGAACCACATGGAGGGGACTATGAACAGATGCTCGTGCCCCATATCTTAATTGTGCATTTTATATTGATGTATGGAATTAGGACCAGGCATGTATATGTGGAGTTCGGCCGCCCTTTTCTTTTCTGGGATATGTTGTTGACCCAGTGGCACTGTCTTGTATATTACTTTGATTTGGCTTGATTTAATTTTTGCATCATATTGCATGTCTGCACTTGCATGTGTTTCCCTTGTTTCTTTTTATGCTTTATCTGGGATTTCACGATATAATCTAGGCTCATTAAAGACACTAAAATTGTAACTTTCTACAAAATCCTAAGTAAAATATTCAAGATAAATAAAATTTAGGATTAAAATATTCAACATTTAAAAATTGCAACATTTACTTTCCTGCATATGTTAATAGGGCCTCCACAATATTTAAGGATCGCTCTAGATAACTGCATCATATTTGCATGTCCCGAGGAGGAGTCCTCATGCTTCTTCAACCTGACTGACCCAACATACCTCTTTATAGGTGGTTGTCTAGTGTGCTTAGGATGTTAGAAGGCTCCCTGACCTAGACGGGGTGTAAGTCCTTTTGTTTGGAGTGTTTCCAGCTTTGTAGCAGAACCTCCACTTTCTTTTCCTTCCTAAGGCATCCTTGCCACTTTGGCAAGTATAAGTCCCATCTCTTAGAGCTCCAACTTTTATTCATAGGATAGAGTTTCTTTCCTTTGACCTTAGGGCTACCGAGGTTCCCGTGGACGACGTAATTCACGGATTGCTGACCGAGGATCTCAAGACGTGTTGGGTTGACTACCTTCATAACCAGGTAGACTTAGGGTCTTAATAGCTGTGGATAACGGGTCTTTGGTACCCCGACCCAATTACCTCTACCTTTTTAGGATCACTCTACCTTCCTTTTTGTTGAGCCCCCATTGAGCCATGCCGCTCCTTGACTTTATTGATATCATTTTGACGGCCCGATGCCGATGAGCTGTCGCCCATTTGGGATACAACGATTTGTCCTCTGCCCTTATTGACCAGACGTTCTTTGACGTGTTGGGGTGTCCCTGTCAAGATGATTTAGGCTATTTTGTGGGCCTCGTGTGTCGATGAGCCGCTACCCATTCGGGATGTGAGAGACTCATTATCTGCCCGAGGGCTTAGAGTGAGCTTTGAAGCATCAGGACTGTTCCCACATGAAATAACCTTCCTTTGAGTACCTATTGCCACAGGTTCATGATAATTCAAGCGAAACTCCTTTTATCAAGAGTATTTTTGGTACCCCCCAAGATGTAATTAACCAGGTGAGATAAGTCCCCTTGGGAGTGCTCTTGACCCTAGAATAGGCACCTACACCTGACTCTCTAGTTTTGGGTAGTCTACGTAGATATTCTTTCATGGATGTTAAGGTGTTTTTACCCGATCTTGTTTGAGCGGACACTCTTAACCTATCCTTGCGAGTTTTACCGCACGTAGGCTCTCCACATTTTGTGTTTTCTCTTGTTTGTCGTTTTGTCGTATGTCCCTTAATATTTGATTCCTCTCCTCTTTGAATCACATATATGATTTGAAAGGGAGATATATTTAACTGGGGGAAGTATACGACGATCGACAGGCCGACGACTCTTTCTAAAATAAAAGAGAGAAAAACGAACGAAAACAAATAGCACCGACGCCATTGTAAGTAATTGTATGTACTACTGAGTGGTAGTGAAGTTTATTTTACGACTCATTTAACTTCAAATAATTGTGTAGATTAAACATTTTTGGAATGATGTTGGCCAAGCTTTCAAATTTGATATGAGTAAATGGCCGGTACATATGGCCAGGGGCATACCAGTACAACGCAACAGTTTTGACTGTGGAATATTTGTATGTAAATATATGGAAGTAATAGTGCAAAAGAATAAAGTTGATTGGAAAGAATACTTTGAATGGAAGAAGTCTATGCAACTATTTAGAGCTGAAATGAGATATGAGATATGCAAATTTGCTTTGTCAAGAACATGATCACAAGTTTATGTCTATTACCATTTATCTTTTTAGTCACCCAAGAAATCATCATTTTTTTTGCTAAAGTTATTAAGGAATGACATAGTTTTCTTTGTTTATAATGCATATCCAGCTTTCACCAAAGGCATTATCATTATTTGTTCGCTCTTAAATACATGCATTGGGTAGTTCCTTTTAATTGGCGTTGGCTATGATGGCTTTATTTATAATGCAGATCCAGCTTTCACTTTTAAATACATCTACACCTTTATACAAACATAGTTTTCTTTGTTTGTATACATGATTTGTTTATAAATACATGTTTTGTTCCTTTTAATACTGAGTAAGTTCTTTTAATCATTATTTGTTCGCTCTTAAATACATGCTTTGTTTATAATGCAGATCCTGCTTTCACCCAAGAAGCATGCTCATTATCTATTCTCTCTTAAATACATGCACTGGGTAGTTCCTTTTAATTGGCGTTGGCTATGATGGATTTGTTTATAATGCAAATTCAATTTTCGCTTTTAAATACATCTACACCTTTATACAAACATAGTTTTCTTTGTTTGTTTACATGTTTTGTTTATAAATACATGTTTTGTTCCTTTTAATACTGGGTAGTTCTTGTTAATCATTATCTGTTTGTTCTTAAATACATGCTTTGTTTATAATGCAGATCCAGCTTTCAAAGAAGCATGCTTTTAATACCTTCCATTTTGAGATTCTGTAGCTTTCGCTGATTTTCATTGTTTCTTGTAATCGCATGTGATACGTGGCTATGATTTTGAGAACTATGCCATAAGAGAGATTGTGAATTGGCGTTGGCATAACTTGTTGAGTTCTGCTTCAAAAGTCAGCCTTTGGACTTAAAGAAAGGCTATATCATAATTTTTTTTGTTGAACTATTATTTAAAATTATAGCAGTTATAAATTTTAGCGGAGGATCAACTTTTGTATAACATGTAGTGATGATCTATTCTAATTTCTTGATTTGTGCAGGAACAAAAGCAGAGTTTAAAGGACGCATGTTGCGGGACTTTAGATTTATTGTTGGGGGAGCAGCGGGGCTGATTATATACACTGATGGATAGTTTTAGAAAGCTCGTTGCTGATGGAAAGTTTTAGATTTCTTTTTCTAACAATGTACTATACGTTTTACTAACAATGTATATAAAATCTGATGTGATTGAAATGTTATGGCAGACGATATTCAAAAGTGCATACATAACTAAGTTTTCTTTCTCACTTTTATCAAACGATCATATCTATGACTAAACTTGTCTGCAAGCAAATCCTGTGCATGAGTGGGGGAAGGTAGATTAACTAAAACTCCATTCTTTTGTCTCCTTAAAAAGTGAGACAATATGGTAGTGAAGTTTAGTTACATATTCTTTCGTCTTCTTAAATGTATACAGAATTTTCTAGTTTATTATTAACGTAAAAATGGTTGTCAAGCTACATTATTAATTTGAATGAAGCTGAAATTGTATACAGGATTTGCTAACGTAAAAATGTATATATATATAATTTTATATTGCATACATCTTTTAAAAGATGTATGCAAGAGAAGCTGAGTCGGACGATTATCAAAAGAGCTTCATTCAAATTAATAAAATATGAAGGGCTTTCTAATTGTGGGCATTTCTAGCTTGTCGACAACGATCATTTCTAGATTTTAAGGGACTGTATCAGCTAGCATCTAAATAACTTTATAATTAATGGTATATTTTAAAACTACATTGTTACAAGCAAGACATCTAAATTCCAGATAGAGTGACATCTAAATTGTATCTAAATTACAGCACGGATAGGAACGATGACATCCAGTTAGATTATTAAATTCCATTGTTAATTATGTAAAACGATGACATCTAAATTGATACATTTCTTTTTATTGACTTCACAAAGCAGAATTGATTAACAGTGCATTTGTAAAATTCAATCTTTTACATAAAATCATCAAACTTTTAAAGCCATTGATGAAAGGCTTATTTCCAACCTTAAAAGAAGTTATTAACCACGTAGACTTGAGCTAAATCATACAGGTATCTTCCTCCAAATCTTTATAAAAGAAAGAAATCATAAATTCCACTTATATGCACAAGATAGAATTCTTCTACAGCTATGATTTGCTGTAGAAAGAAAATAGAACTGAAAACATGATCAAATCTGGATCATTACCTCCATAAAAGATTTAAATGAGAATTCAGAGTTGCTTGCATTCATTTGTTTATTTCCTATGTTTTTAAGCTCATTTTTGACATAAAGCACACACGATTTTTTAATAGACAATCATATCCCAATCTCAGGCATGCGAGAAAAAAAATTTTTGAGGCAATATGAGACACATATTTGAAAGATTACTCATGCCTCATGGCAAAAAATTCAATCATGGAAAAAAAATTAATGCTTCTTGATGTCTTAAAGATTTTATTAAATATATAAATACTCTTTATCATTTCCTGAAACATACAAAAAATTAAGAGAATCCAAATGTCTAAATCATACACGTAGATTTGAGCTTGTTTTCCTGATATAATAAATCTTTAAGCTAAATCATACACGCATCTTCCTCCAAAAATTAATAAAAGAAAGAAATCCTATAAAAGAAAGAAAAAATTAATAAAAGAAAGAAATCCTAACATCCACTTATATGCACAAGATAAAATTCTTCTACACCTATGATTTGCTTAAGATAAAATTCATCTACAGCTATGATGCCCACATCTTTTACTGAAATTCACTCCATGGAGGCATTGTTGCCGCATTGATTGACTCTGTCAAAATGACAGTGAAGGATTCTTTATTCCGTGGATCAAAGGAATTCTGCAATGGATAACAATGTATTAGATAAAACTTAAAACCACCCCAAACAACATATGAAATCCAACAAATCACCAATAAATTTGAACCTGTGTTAGGAAATCAGGAAGTGAGCACATGGGTTGATGACACTGTGATGATTCTGGTTCTTCGGTTGTTAAACCATTTTTTTGTTTTCCTATATATACAATATTTATGGCTAAAAATTAATGGTCTGTTGAAACATAAGAAAAATGGTTAGAGTTTTCAAATATACCTTTAGATCTTTTATTTTTCTCCCAATACCCTTTTAGTCTCGCGTTAGATATACCTTTCGGCCGCATTTTGGCAGGATCATTCAGATTTGATTCATTGTTGACAGGCTTTTTATTTTTCTTTTGTTCGCTCCTACCTCTAAAACCTTTACCAACCAGTATGTCATCAATATCGAATGACAGTTTATTCATTGACTCCCTCATGCGCTACTTAGCTTCTGGATTGCCCTTTGCTTTTTGGGTGCACTGATAAGCTACTTTCTGCATGTGTGCTTGGAAAATTAGGTCGTCTTTAATATCATGCGAGGATTGTGACTATTGCAGATGCATGTACTAAGAACTGTAATACACATCTCTTTTTTCATTTTCAGACCATCTCAATAATAAATATTTAACGGGTATCTTCTTAATATGTAGAAAGTTTAAGACTCTAAGAGAGTGTGAACATAGTAGCACCATCATTTCAAACTTCCTGTAGCTGCACTTTATATCTAAACTCGAACTTTCGAAGTGAACAACCCATGTAGTGTTGAACATGTGATCATCCAAATTCTTAATGAAAAACTCATTCTCATTATTTGTAGAGGCATGTAATTGAAAATCACAGGACCCGTGTATAAATTCTTCCTCAAACATTGTGTATAGCTTCCTTGAGTAAAATGCAGTTGCGTGCCTCAGTATTGGGCTGCTCTTCACGACAGGAGTAATCATAGATTGATCACATTTGAAATCCTCATCCTTTTCATTTTGCCTCCGTGTTCTCATTATATTTTCAATGCTCAAGAAACAATCTGTAATAGAACTAGTAGGTTTTGAGACACCATGACATATGTTATTAGTTAACTAGCTCCTCTGTGTCGATAAAATTCTCATTTCAAATACATTCTTATTAAAAGTTGTAGACCAGTTATGTTTAATCTTGTACATATCATCTAACCAAATACTGTCCTGGACATTACCTGTCTCAATCATCACCCTCCATGTATTATCAAATTCCTCTTCAGACTCGCATTTGCTCAAGCATTTATTAAAAAAGATTACTAACAATCCTATTTCGCACGCTGCAATGAACCTTTGTAGGAAATTTCTTATATATGTGTCACTGACATAATCTATGTAGTGTATTTGGCAAAAATTATGTTATGTAGCCATAGCCTGATCCTGATCAGTGTAGATTGTTATTGGATGATTATCACCCATGATACGGATGAAGGTTTTAAAAAGCCATTTGAACGAGTCTGTCATCTCTTCCGACAAGAATCTGACTCCAAATAAAACATTCTGCCAATTGTGGTTAACACCAACATTAGAAGCACAGCATAGGTTATATTTATTTAACCTACAGCTCGTATAAAATATAATCACATCTCCAAAGCAGTTATAATCAAGCCTGGATGTCTCGTTGCTCAAAAAAAAAAAAACTCATACATCTCTTCCGACAAGAATCTGACTCCAAATAAAACATTCTGCCAATTGTGGTTAACACCAACATTAGAAGCACAGCATAGGTTATATTTATTTAACCTACAGCTCGTATAAAATATAATCACATCTCCAAAGCAGTTATAATCAAGCCTGGATGTCTCGTTGCTCAAAAAAAAACTCATCAGCATGTCGCTCACATCAGTTTCGAAATCCTATTCAAACTTGCTATCCTCGGCACGTCTCTCTGCAAACAACTGCAATAAAGCATTCACATCACCATTTTCAATTCTACATCTCCTATCCCTCTGAATGAAATCAAAAAGATATTTTTTTTGTGCATTCCAGGTTCTCTATACCCCCAACTTCTTGGGCTAGGAAGTTAAAAGTGTCTTTTGGTCTAATCTCAGATTGTGTCATGGATCTAGCACATCTGCATTTACTTCACTTATCTTTCTGTTGGAACGCAACAAGTGCTTGTCACCAGGGTTTTCTCGTGAGTGGTTATGCGATTCAATTAATTTTTTAACTGTCCAATTGCCTTCCTCATCAACTCCGTATCGGATCATTGTAGGACAACATGTTCTTGTTTCTGCTCTTCTATATTTAACAGTTTCTATAATCTTGAGCTTTTTCTTGAAACCTGCTTTTCCACATACGAAGTCCTTCGTCTTGATATTTCTGGAGTTAGTCTAAAACGTAGCGCGATCCTTACGAACACTGAATCCAATATGATGAGCGTAAGCACAATATACTTCATAAGCTTCTTTCTCATTGTGGACCAATGTTTCGAGTAATATGTTTCTTCTTTGCTCGGTACAACTAACATTGTTCTCACCAAACTGCAAGCAATATAATAAAATGTTAGACTCAATAGAAAGCTCAAAAAACATCCCTAAACTTCATAATGACACCTCAAAATAAAAAAACTTCAACTAACCTAAAATCATATACCTCTAAAAACTTGAGTTTAATGAAGGATATATTAATTACTCCAATATTTACTTCACTGTTTTTGTTACACATAATACCATGCAACTATGCAAACATGCCTTCATTTAAGAAAACCATAAACTAATTATAAGAAAACATACAAACAAAAGAAGAAACATAACACAACATACATACAAAAAATAGATATATCCTCAATATAAGAAAACCATAACATCAAAGAACATAAAAGAAAACCCTAAACTAATTATTATAACAACACATCTCCAAACATGCCTCCATTTTAAGTTCCACTTCTTCTGTCCTGTTCGGATAACGTCCAACATCCATCTTCTCCTTCTGCTTCATGCACTGCGCCGAACATAAATTGAAACTCTCTGTAGTCGTACTCCATCTTCAAGTTCAAGAGGTCGAAAAGCTCGAAGCTGCCGCTGCAGGAGAAAATGGCAAGAGAACAATGAAGCAGTAAACCAAGCTGCTTAAATATGATGCTTCGCGCTCACCAATTTAAATCATGTACAGTGTAGTTACATTTAGGGTACATGCGCGGTTGCGCGGGTTGCAACTGAAGGGGCATAATCCTTCGTTACATGGCAGTTACAACATGAGTACAATCTCTAATCTATGTGGTTACAAGCGTTGTTCCACTATACGGGCTTCAAAGTCTGTTATATGGCGATTATAATCGAGTGACAGTGATAGTACAAATCTACTTCCGCCGCGGCGTTCAGTGTTATATGGAGGTATATAACGAGTTACAGCAATAGTACAAAGCTACTTCCGCGGTTTCAGGCAGGTTACACCCGTGGAAGGTATAGCTGGGGTATATCACGGTTACAAGCGTGTTACATGGCTCTGTACCACGGAAGGTATTTATTGGGTATACTCCGGTTACAAGTGTGTTACATGGCCCTGTATCGCGGAAGTGACATGGCTAGTATATCCCGGTTACAATCGGGTTACAGCAGGCCGATTGCGGGAGATATAAGAAGGGTATATCAGAGTTACAGATCAAGGTACAAACGAGTTACACCACGGGTCGGGTAACGGGTCACACACGGATTTATTTTGGTTTATTATATTTATTTAAAGCAATGGGCCAGCCAAAAATTATGTGGCATCTTCTGATTGGATATCGCATGCATCGCTGCGTGCGTCTTACGTAGGCAAATTTTTTCCCTCTTGATGGGCATGCAATCCAATGAAGATTAGCGCTAGAGGTCGCCAACGTACAACAACGCGAAACTCGACTCTCCTATCAGAAACCCTTACCCACCCCTCTTCGGCTTGATTTAGTCGCTCTACAGTCACAATTAAGGAGTATTGAGAAGACACTGATAAGATCACGGTACAGAGACATGAAACTCCCATCTTTCTTCTCCTTTGACACTCTTTATCTGAAACCGTGTAGGCAGATGGAGAAAGACTGCGGTCACTCTTCTTAATCCTCGGCATAGAGAAGCGGTGTGAAGTCAGCAGGGCTTGGAGAAACAACAGTGAACTATGACAAGAAGCAACCAGATCTCGATATGACCAATTTGGGCTCTGCTTCAGCCTCCAATACATCTAGTCTTAGTGTCGAGGATAGGGCAAGCATCGTAAATGCTCTAAAGAACAAGCTACATAGTCTGACGGGCTGCCAACAAGCATTATGGAAACTGTCTCCCAATTTAACCAAGTCCATTTTAAAACATTACATGAGCCACCACCTAGCTTACTAAAATGAGATATCTTCCCATTTTACTTTTTTTTAATGTATTTTTATGCATTGTATTAAAAAAATGGGAGAAATCTATGTATTGTCGTCATTGTGATTAGTACTGTGGGAGCTCGGAGAAGTAAAACTTTGAGGCAATTGGTAAATTTTTCAAAAACCTCCATTCTACGAGAACACAGTACCCATCAGGTGCGGGAAAATTGTAAACTTGTCTGGAGGAGTCTTCTTAAAAATTATGGTTTTAATATACGCCTTCGAGGAAAAAATGAGTGCCCGTTCGAGGAAAGGAAAGTACCGTTTGGGGAATGTGGGCTTGTGATTTGATATTTTTTGCAGGTATGTTGACAGCTCGTCGCATCTTCAGAGATAATGGATTATATGTTCTCTTTGCATCCCAACTACAATTTCTTACGACATTAACAAACATTTTTTTTTGCATTAACCAACATCTTCAAAGACCGTCGGAATGAGAATATTAATTTGTAACCTAGCATTTTCTACACATATGTCGAAGGCCCATTGCATCTTTTAAGATCGTGTCTTGATATTTTTTTTTGCTTCCCGACCGTAGTGATTTACAATACTGACCAATAATTCTTTTGGGATAGTTGAGAAGTTTGGCATTCTCCGGCGCCCCCAGCGGGGACAGACGTTGGGTGGCTGCTGAAATTTCAAATGATTTGGACTGGCAAACAATTTTAAAATTGGACTTTTGGAATTGCAATGAATTTAAATATATCTTTTAGAGTTGTAAATAACTTAAAAGTGAAATATTTGAATTTGCAAAATGTCTTTTTTTAGAAGGGGTGGGGGTGGGGGTGGGAGGAGCATGTTGGCTTGACTTAAATAAAATACATAAATTGGGGGCTGTTTACATTGAATATATCATAAATTGGGAGGCTAAACTTAAATTGAATATCAAATCTTGCAAATTGAAGACTAAACTTATATTAACAATCAAATTCTACAACTTGGGGGTTGAGTCTACTTAAATGTTAAATATCTAATGTGTCAAATTCATTATCGAATTCGCAACGTGTTTGCTAGCGAATAGAAGACGATCATTTTTAAGTTACAAATGAATTCATGTAAATGCAAGAGCAATTTTGGAAGTATTTCACAATTTGAATAATTTTGAGGACATAAAAATTTTAAGAATATTTTTTAAATCAAATGCGAAGAGCAATACTTGGAGATCCATGGAAGTATTTTCAATTTGTGTGAGCTTGATTTAAATAAAATATCATTATTTGGGGGCTAAGCTTAAAGTGACTATGAAATGTTATATTTTGGGAGGCTAACCTTAAATTGAATATCAAATTTTGCAAATTGGAGGCTAAACATACGTTGACTATCAAATTCTACAAATTGTGGGTTGAGCTTAATTTAAATCTTAAATATCTAATACGTCAAGTTCGTTATCGAATTCGCAACCTGTCTGCTAGCGAACAGAGGACGATCATTTTTAAGTTACAAATGAATTCATGTGAATGCAATAATATTTTAAAAAAAGCACAAAATAACAATCCAAGTTCGGCCAAAAATGTACCAAAGTCTTATTTCCGAGGTCAATTACTGTCTTTCTTGTACTATATATGCACAATTAAGCATAAATCTATGGCGCATAACTGAACATTATGGCAATTGAAGATACCTAACACCTGTAACAGTAACTTGTTACTCATCCACTATTTCCCTGCCCATCCTCTGAATCAATTGGCTATCGCAGCTCAATATTAAGGGTCTGCTTGGACAGCTTAAAACGGGCAATGTTTTGAAAATGCCACCGCCCTACTGTTTGTTTCCTACTTTCCGATTGCATTTTTAAAATCATGGTATCCATTTTGGTAATAACACTGCTCGCGGGATGATCCTTGCGGGCCTCGTTTTAATCGCATTGTGTATACTCCATTTACTCCGCTGCCCTCACCATAAGCAATCACGCTCGAGGATATGCTTGGATGCTTTCTCATCTTTGGCATTCCTTCTCTTCCAGGTATGCTCATATATATTATATATATATATATTTTTCGTTGCCGCACCATTTCTTCGGCTACATCTGTTCCTTTTTTTTTTCTTCTGCCACGCCCGCTCCTCCGCATCTCTGCTCCTTTGTAGCCCGCTCCTCTGTAGTAAATACATAATTCAGTCTTTTTTTTATTTGGACGCTATGTGGTTTTGTTCTTCTTCAGCATTCTAATCCATTTTGCTCTTAAATCCCAGACTTATTAATTCACACAAAAAACTGCAAATCAGCATTTTTTTCAAACGCACTTACCAAACGGCTAAACAACTTATCCAAATCATGGGAGGAATAACCATTTATCTAGAAACAGTTGCAAATCATCTGTTTTAAAAACGCACAAACCAAACAGTCAGCCAGTTTATCTGGATAAGATGCAGCTGCTCAAACAGACCCTAAATCTCCTCACCATTAAATCCAACCTTCGCTCCACCCTATTTTGCTCTGTCTCCCGTCATTTGTGGATAAGCAACACTGCTCTGCCGATCATAGTTCAAATCACAAGACTTGAGTTGGAAACGACAAACAAAGCACGATTTGCTCTTTTCAAGCCATGATACAATGTTGTTTTATGATTTAGATGCTCGCAAGGCACCTTCTTTGCCTCCTCCCCGATCTTGAAATTCTATATGAAGACCGAGCACTGCCCGTCGCCGAGAGCAAGAAGTTCCTCCGTCAACTCCAAGTCTGGAAGCAGAGTAATGGCTGACGGAAGCGCAGACTGAGGGGCGGATTGAGAGGCGTATAAGCTGATATAGTACTAAAAAAAAGAATAACGTAATGCAATTGATGATCTTGCCTTCGTTGATGCAATTATCTATGAATCTTTTGATAAATTTGAAGGAGCTGAAGGAACCAGTAGCGAGCACGAGAGGAAGAATGGGCCTTGGAGTCCAGGTAGGGACAAATTAGTCACTGCACCCATTATTATTTCACTATATTGGGAAAAATTTTTTGAATTGATGTGTGATGCAAGTTATTATTCTATTGGAGTTGTTTTAAGATAAAAATATGATAAGATTTTCAAAGTAATTTAATATGCTAGTAAAACTCTTAATGAAGCTCAAATTAATTATATCACTGCTGAGAAAAAGTTATTAACAATAGTATATGTTTTTGATGAATTTAAATCATATTTAATTGGAACCAAATGAGTTGTGCATACGGACCATTCTGCTATTAAATATTTAATTAAAAAGAATGATGCAAAACTAAGATTTATAAGATGAATTCTTCTTTTGCATGAATTTGGCTTTAAAATAGTAGATAGGAAGAGTGGTGATAATCTAATTGTTGATCATCTATCCAGGCTTGAATTAGAAAAATCACTGGGTTTTGAAAAAGAAATTAATGAAATTTTTTTTCTGATGAAAAATTGTTCACAATTAATGAGCGATGTGTTCCATATTATGATGATATTGTGAATTTTATTGTTAAATATAATATGTCATATGGTTCGACACTCCCACAAAAGAGAAAATTTATATCTGAAACTAAAACTTATTTTCGGGAAACACAGAAACAGTGGAACACACAGATTTACGTTGTTCGGCAAATTGCCTACGTCCACGAAGTTGCAGAGGATTTTACTACTTGAGAAATTACACCAACCAACCAAGTCGACTTACAAGAAAGAGTCTCTCACTTTTTCTCTCTCTTTTTCTCCACCGTAAGCCAAGGAAGAAAATTGTCAAGAACAAAGAAGAAGAAAACCGAATAAAGAAAACCTTTTATTATCTTCGCTGATCCGCCTCGCCTTTTTCTTCTTCTGCAATTCCTTCTCCTTTTGATGATTGGCCACTTGAAGCACTTCAAGCAAATTAAGGAATTAATTTTGATTCACCACTGCCTTTAACTTAAGAGACGGAGACGGAGAGATGCATTCTTTTAGAAATGAGGGAAGTGAGGAGATGCATCCTTTCGCGAAATATCGGAGGGAAGGGTTAGATTTTTTAGCTTTTCGTGGGTTTGTCTCCGCATCAACACAACAGCAGAAGCCAGGTTCTAATATAACATGGAAGAAATTATGAGTGGGATGTCGAAGTTGGAAGCTGGCTTAGCGGATGATTGACCGCGACTTTATATATGCTTAAAAATATAAGTATTTAATGTTACTGCTAAAAGATTTAATTCTTCAGCAATTGTACCAAAACTTAATAATGGTTATAGATTTGATAAATATGGATGTAATAAATATTCAATAGTTGTAAAGTCACACTTATCAACGCAAGTATACGTATCGCTCAAGTACTATAGGACTCTAATGGAGTCCTAGATATCGATCCCACAGGGAGTAAGATTAGAACTATGAACTAAGATTTTAGAAAAGCAATACTTTAATCACAACAATGAAATTCAATTTGCTTATTTGTCACTAATAGACAATTGAAATAAATATGTAATTTTAATAACTATTAAATAACTAGTTATACTAATGAAGGTTCAAATGTTATATTCAATATATAAGAAAGCATCATTCTCCTTGTCAAGAAATTATAGTAAATGGATAAATTGAATTAGCTCAAATTCTATTGTGCCAAATAGGAGCATACCTATTATTTACCCTTTGGTCCAGGCATAAAGAAAATTGACTAATCATACGCTTGTTTACTGAATCTGCGGTTAGGCTGGGAGGATACCGACTCTCACTTCGGAGCTCCCACGTTCCCCTAGCCTGAGGGTTAACATCAACACTTCAGCACCCAAACGATAAGACCAAATTGAGGATTTTAGTCTGTCACTCTAAAATCTCCAATTCTACGCCCGATAATTTTATTTTCCTATTTATTTGCGCCCAACTTCTAAGGGCTTTGACCTCCCTGAATCTTGGATGTAATCTTCACTTTAGTTATAAAACTCAACATATTTTAACAAATCAATTGGCCAGATTGAAAGTAAATTAAGATC
>NW_018165783.1:145097-145575 GCF_001263595.1 Phalaenopsis equestris | reverse complement strand
GTAGTCGCACAATCGCGCACCCACCACCCGCCGAGCTCGCCGTCGGCGGCCTCGAGGGTGCTGGCGGCGGACCTTCTTAATGAATTAATTCTAGAGTCTCGGGAAAATCGCATCGTCCGCGTGGCGCCGTCGGCGCCCTAGTTCAATTCTTCACATTTTGGTCCTTTTTGCTCTAAATTCACTCCTTTTTGTATCTTTTTGCTCCAATGACCCTAATTCATCATTCCTGCAACAAACCATCAAAAATACCTTTTTTAAAAGTGCAATATCATTAAAAACAGTATAAAATAGGAATGAAAATCTTAAAATATTTTCCTTGGGTCAATGATTTAAATCCATGCACTTCATTTACTTCTTGATTTGGCCAATCCAGATGTTAAAATTTGTTGTGAGAACATGTAAGAACCAGGCTGGTAATGTCTCAGTTAACAATTGGAAAGAATCACATGAGGTTGTATGAATTAGAATGTAGTTCATA
>NW_018165783.1:143051-143474 GCF_001263595.1 Phalaenopsis equestris | reverse complement strand
ACCAATAGCACACGGTATAATGAAACTGCCAGGATCATTTAATTTTTCTGGAAGCTTTTTCTGGATAATTGCACTACACTTTTCGCTAAGTGCAACAGTTTCATTATCAGTGAACTTTATTTTCTTGCTCAGAATATCTTTCATAAATTTCACATAATTGGGCATTTTCTCTAAAGCTTCTACGAAGGGAATATTTACCGTTAATTTTATTAGAATTTCTAAAAACTTGGAAAATTATTTATTCTGTTCGTGTTGCTTCAATCTTTAAGGAAATGGTGGTGGAGGTTTCTCCACAGTAATTTTCATTGGTGTAAGTGGTTATTCTAAATCTGGGTATTCATGATCCTTTTCTTTTTCAGTTCTGTTTCTTTTTGTACTCTTGTTTTCAACTCTTTTCCACTTCGTAATTGTATCACTTTTATC
>NW_018165783.1:141345-142126 GCF_001263595.1 Phalaenopsis equestris | reverse complement strand
GGATCTTCATTTGGTGTACCTCCGAATTGATTGTTTTGTACCCTTTGGATAATAGCAGGTTTAAGCTCAAATGAATTAGCAGCTACATCAGGATTTTGGATAGATAAGTGAATTTCATCTGTTGTAGGATTTGCATAATCTCGTAGGGGTCTAGGTTGGTGTTCTCTATTTTTTTATTGTTCATATTGTTTTCCATTGTATCAGAATTTCTAGGTTCTCTTCTCAATCTTTTAAACTTTCTAACTTCTAACAGTAATTCTGAATCATAGGGTATAAGATTTTCAGGTCTAAATTTACACATACAATTTGAAATCAGTACACAGTAAAACAGTTAACTAGTACACAGTCTCAATAATATGAAGATCAATTGCAGAATAAAACGAATTAGGTTGCAATTCAAGTAAAAAAAATTCAAGTAAAAAATTTCTAATAATCTTAATTTGTCTGTTACTCTAATTGTGATTTTTGTTTACTCACTTCCCTGCAACGGCGTAAAAAATTGACCTCGACTTTATATATGCTTTAAAATATAAGTATTTAATACTGCTGCTAAAAGATTTAATTCCTCAGCAACTGTACCAAAACTTAATAACATATATAGATTCAATAAATATGGACGTAATAAATATTCAATAATTGTAAAGTCACACTTATCAACGCAAGTATACGTATCGCTCAAGTAATATAGGGCTCTAATGGAGTCCTAGATATCGATCCCACAAAGAGTAAGTTTAGAACTATGAGCTAAGATTTTAGAAAAGCAATACTTTAATCGCAACAA
>NW_018165783.1:140191-140876 GCF_001263595.1 Phalaenopsis equestris | reverse complement strand
AAATTATAGTGAATGGATAAAGTGAATCAGTTTAATTTGTATTATGCCAAATAGGAGCATACTTATTCTTTACCCTTTGGTCCAGGCATAAAGAACATTGACTAATCCTACGCTTGTTTACTGAATCTGCAGCTAGGCTGGAAGGATACCGGCTCTTACTTTGGAGCTCCCACGTTCCCCTCGCCTGAGGGCTAACATCTACACTTCAACACCCAAATGATAGGATCAAATTGGGGATTTTAGTCAGTCACTCTAAAATCTCCAATTCTACGTCTGATAATATTATTTCTCTATTTATTTTCACCTAACTTCCAAGGGCTTTGACCTTCCTGAATCTTGGATGTAATCTTCACTTTAGTTGTAAAACTCAACATATTTTAACAAATCAATTGGCCAGATTGAAAGTGAATTAAGATCGAGTGAAAAGATCATCACAATTTCTTAATAATTTTCATGGCTTCATTAATTCAAATCACCATGTCACAAATCTCAAGACAAGGAGAAATACAGAGAAAACTACTCAGATCTCATGGGGAAATCACAACAAAACTCGGAATTTATATATAAAATCAAAGTCATACAAACTACAACAATAAATAAACTCATCTCTAATTTCTCCCCAAGAAAACTCCTCGAAGTTCCTCAGAATCTCTTCCTTTCTTTACAGCACACAGAATTCCTCTTC
>NW_018165783.1:106051-139986 GCF_001263595.1 Phalaenopsis equestris | reverse complement strand
GGGGCGGCCGGGGGGGCGCCGTCGGCGGACCATCTTAATGTGTTAATGCAAGAGTCTCGGGAAAATCTCGCCGTCGTCGGGGTCGATGGCGTCGTCGGCGCCCTAGTTCAATTCTTCACATTTGGTACTTTTTGCTCCAAATTCGCTCCTTTTTGCATCTTTTTGCTCCAATTACCCTAATTCATCATTCCTGCAACAAAACATCAAAAATATCTTTCTTTAAAGTGAAATATCATCAAAACAGTATAAAATATATATGAAAATCTCAACATATTTTCCTCTGGTCAGTGATGGAGTCGACGTGCATTGTGGGGAGATTATGAGTGTGAGAGCTATTTGTAGAAGAGGAATAGGAGATGAGAATGTCAGGGGGAATGTCAGAGTGTTGGATCAATGCTCCGCGGCAGATGGGGGCAGACAAGAACGAATCCAGCGGATGGATCAATTATGATGGTGATGGAGCAATGACAGTAGAAGTACCTCTACGGAGCAGCATTGTTGATGCCTCCGTGGAGGACATCTTTTCCTCGTCGACTGGGGAGGGGACGCTCCAAAATAGGCAAGCATTGCTGCTGAGCTTCTTGGACTTTTAAAATTGGGCGGGAAGAGTTTAATTGGAACCAAATATTTGTGCATGCAGACCATTATGCTATTAAATATTTAATGTAAAAGAATGATGCAAAACCAAGACTTATAAGATGGATTCTTCTTTTGCATGAATTTGACTTTGAAATAGTAGATATGAAGGGTGATGATAATCAAATTGCTGATCATCTGTCCAGATTTGAATTAGAAAAATCACTGAGATTTGAAAAAGAAATTAATGTAAATTTTTTACTGATGAAAAAATATTTATAATTAATAAGTGGTGTGTTCCATGTTATGTTGATATTGTGAATTTTATTGTTAATGATATTATGTAATATGGTCTGACACACCCACATAAGTAAAAATTTATATCTGAAGCTAAGACTAGACTTATTTTTGGAACTTATTTTTGGAATAACCCATTTTTATATAAACAAGGAAATGATCTAACTATTCGATATTGTGGTATATATAAAAAGAAATAGAACGATCGACGATGAAGCAAAAAATAGAACGAGAAAATTCACGCCAGAAAACAGAGAAACAACGGAACACACAGATTTACGTGGTGATTTACGTGTACGTGGTTTGGCAAATTGCCTACGTCCACGAAGTTGCAGAGGATTTTATTACTTGAGGAATTACACCCGCCGACCACGTCGACTTACAAGAAAAAATCTCTGATTTTGTCTTTCTATTTTTCTCCACCGTAAGCCATGGAAGAAAATTGTGGAGAACAAAGAAGAAGAAAACCGAATAAAGAAATCCTTTTTATTCTCTCTGTTGATCCACCTGGCCTTTTTCTTCTTCTACAATTCCTTCTCCTTTTGATGATCGACCACTTGAAGCACTTCAAGCAAATTAAGGAATTAATTTTGATTCACCACTGGCTTTTACTTAAGAGACGGAGAGATGCATTCTTTAAAAAATGAGGGAGGTGAGGAGATGCATCCTTTCCTGAAATATAGGAGGGAACAGTTAGATATTTTAGTTTTTCGTGGGTCTGTCTCCACATCAACACAACTGAAGAAGCCAGGTTATGATATAACGTGGAAGAAATTATGAGTGGGATGTCGGAGTTGCAAGGTGGCTTAGCGGGTGATTGAGTTGGGAAGATTGTGGGTGTGAGAGCTATTTGTAGAATAGGAATAGGAGATGAGAATGTTAGGGTGTTGGATCAATGCTCCACGGTCGCTGGGGGTAGACAAGAACGAATCCGGCGGATGGATCAATTATGATAGTGATGGAGCAATGAAAGTAGAAGTATCTCTGCAGAGCAGCATTGTTGATGCCTCCGTGGAGGACATCTTTTCCCTGGCGAGTGGGGAGGGGGAGCTCCAAAATAGGCGAGCATTGCTGCTGAGCTTCTTGGACATTTAAAATTGGGTGGGAAGAGTTTAATTGGAACCAAATGTGTTGTGCATGCGGACTATTTTGCTATTAAATATTTAATAAAAAAGAATGATGCAAAACCAAGACTTATAAGATGGATTCTTCTTTTGCAAGAATTTGGCTTTGAAATAGTAGATAGGAAGGGTGGTAATAATCAAATTATTGATCATCTGTACAAGCTTGAATTAGAAAAATCACTGGGATTTGAAAAAGAAATTAATGAATTTTTTTTCCTGATGAAAAATTTTTCACAATTAATGAGTGGTGTGTTCCATAATATGCTAATATTGTGAATTTTATTATTAATGATATTATGTTATATGATCTGACACACCCACAGAAGAGAAAATTTATATATGAAACTAAGACTTATTTTTGGGATAACTCAATTTTATATAAACAAGGAAATGATATAACTATTCGATGTTGTGGTATATATATAAAGAAATAGAACGATCGACGATAAAACAAAAATAGAATGAGAAAATTCACATCAGAAAATAGAGAAACAGCGGAACACACAGATTTACGTGATTCGGGAAATTACCTACGTCCACGAAATTGCAGAGAATTTTATTACTTGAGGAATTACACCCACCGACCATGTTGACTTGCAGGAAAGAGTCTCTCACTTTGTCTCTCTCTTTCTCTCCACCGTAAGCCAAGGAAGAAAATTGTGGAGAACAAAGAAAAAGAAAACTGAATAAAGAAAACCTTTATATTCTCTTCGTTGATCCGCCTCGCCTTTTTCTTCTTCTGCAGTTCCTTCTCTTTTTGATGATCGGCCACTTGAAGCACTTCAAGCAAATTAAGGAACTAATTTTGATTCACCATTGCCTTTTACTTAAGAGACGGAGGGATGCATTCTTTCAGAAATGAGGGAGGTGAGGAGATGCATCCTTTCGCGAAATATAGGAGGGAACGGTTAGATTTCTTAGTTTTTCGTGGGTCTGTCTCCACATCAACACAAATGAAGAAGCCATGTTCTGATATAACATGGAAGAAATTATGAGTGAGATGTCGGAGTTGGAAGCTGGATTAGCGGGTGATGGAGTCGACGTGCGTTGTGGGGAGATTGTGGGTGTGAGAGCTATTTGTAGAAGAGGAAGAAGAGTTTGGGAATGTCAGAGTGTTGGATCAATGCTCCGCGGCAGATGGGGGCAGACAAGAACGAATCCGGCGAATGGATCAATTATGATGGTGATGGAGCAATGACAGTAGAAGTACCTCTGCGGAGCAACATTGTTGATGCCTCTGTGGAGGATATCTTTTCCCCTGGCGAGAGGGGAGGGGACGCTCCAAAATAGGCGAGCGTTGCTGCTGAGCTTCTTGGACATTTAAAATTGGGCGGGAAGAGTAATTCTGTCATCATCATCATCATCATCATTATTATTGTTATTATTGGTATTATTATGATTTTTATTATATTTATATTTATATATATATCTTTATCTTTCAACCATGAAATGTAAGAAAATAATATATAATAAAAATTTACATTTATCGTCCAACCATGAAATGTAAGATGACATTCAGCTGAGCTCGGCCTCATTTGCTTGATAACCATAACCAATGTTTAAATCGGTTTCCCTTAATTAGTATAAACTTAAATTTCATTCTGCTAAAACAAACTAACACAAAAATAAATTAAGATTTGTATCTTCCCACTCTCACCCTCAAATGTCTTGCGCAAGAAAATGTTTAGCTCGATAACTGAACATGCAAACGACGACGACGTGGATCTCGCCACGCTTCATCCTCCTGTCATCCGGACGTCCGGATGACACACATAATATCCCGCTCACTCATCAAATGTTGCACATAGCTACTGATCGTGATTTCAATGTGCTTGGCACCTTGTCGTTCATGTTTGGCATTCACTTGATCATACACCCACATTGCATATTCAAGCTCGATAAATATGCATATTGAGGTTTTGCTTGTGTATTTTGGGTTTAACGAAATTAATGGATCGTGGTTAAATTATGGGTCTTTGTTTAAAAAAAAATTACTTTTAAGGGTATGAATAACATTAAAATTTTAAATCCTAATTTAATTTAATTCTATATATAAATTCATTCAAACTATTCAAACTTTCTAGCTAGCTTGGCTATAATGAAAATTAATTTTTTTTTTTTAAAAAAAAAAAATTAGTATGCTTCTCTTCGGAAAGATACATTTCTGCGTTAATTATGATAATTTTGAAGTAATATTGAGAATTCGAGTGTTATGGATGTAAATAAAAAGAGTAGCTGTTAGATATGTAAATAGGAATTGTGGTCATCTATATAAATACCCCTATAAATAAAATACATTTCAATTTTAAAAAAATTTAAATAAACTGAAAATTAAGACATAAAATTTTAGGGGAAGCTTTTATTAACTTTTAGTGCATGTAATTGAGACGTTATGTAATCATCAGATAGCACATGTCTACCGAAATAATTACAAATACATTGAATCCACATCTTTTAGAAATGTTCACATACTAAATTAAAAAAATAAAAGAGATAATTACATACCGACCATATAACATATTGATATTTATAAATTAACCACTTGTGATTCTTTTGAACAACATAACTGATATATTTATGCGTGTCACAATCAAACTATTATGAATTTCATTAAAATGAAAAATATGGGTTGAGTTTTTACCATAAAGTTTGATATTTAAGCAAGAATTTGAGTGTGTGTGTGTGCGCGCGCGTTATTGTGTTATATTAATCTGAAAAAAATAAAAAAAAAAAAAAAAAAAAAAAAAATTCAATACATTTTATCTAACATTGAATCTAACCTTTCATGCTAACCAACAATATCAACCTCAGGCATTTCGTCAAAACTGTGTGGCTTGTATGTAATCTCCCTAATACTAATTGGAAAGAAAAAATGTTGCCCTAAATATGATTATAAAAATCATCGTCATAAATATTCATTTTCGAGACACATTATTGAATCCTAGGTCATGCTTTATAACATGTAATTTGCATTCGTACCACCCAAGTCTTATGTATTTACATATCCAACGCCTGTATTTTAATTGTTACATTTATACATCCCGAATTTTTAATGTCACATAAAAAATACAACCACAACCATACTCCAAATGCACATTCTTGACATAGAAAGGGTGGTATGTATGATATATATATATTGAAGATATATATTGAAGTATAGATGTTAGATTTATAAATACATAAGAATTGTGATATGTATGTAAATCTTCCTTAAAAAAAAAATAATAATAATAATAATAAATAAATAAATAAATAAAAATTTAGATACTTAGCTCTCAATTCTTATGGATTTAGTTATCTCACACCTTAACTTTCATATTTACAGACATAACACTACTTATGTATGAAAAGATAGATTTAACGCTTAAAAAATATATTTAGTGTTATTGTGTATGTGATACCAAATAATTGGGTGTTATGCGTGCAAACATTGAAATTTTGGTGTGTGATACTTAAATCCATAAGAGTTGAGTGTCAAGTATGTAAATGACCCTTAAAAAACAAAAAGGAAGATTTACATATATATTGTTCAATTCATATGTATTTATCCCTTTACCTATGTATGAAAAGATACATGCATTTCACGTTTGATATCTTTCATGTGATATAAAAAAATTTGGGTGATATAAGAAAAGAAAATAATATTTAGGTGTCAGATAAAGGTAAAAACATGGTATTTATGTGGTATGTATGTAAATGTCACATAATAATAATAATAATAATAATAATAATAATAATAATAATAATAATAATAATAATAATAATAATAATAATAATAATAAATAAGAAATGCAAGAAAATGTTAAAAAAATGCACAATATAGCAATCCAAGTTCGGCCATAATGTTTGCGTTTTTTTTGGGGTAAATGAACTTACCTCAAGAAACTGTCCTAAAACCTTAGTAATGACGCCTATTACTGTCTTTCCTATAGTATTTATGCACAAATAACCAAAATCTATAGCAAAGAACTAACCATTTATGCAATTAGCAAAGCTTGGAACCGGTAACTTCTTACTGATGACGAATATCCCTTTCTGCCTGCATGTTAAAACAGACCAGCTTTCAAAGGTTTAATTCTTTTCTACTTGGAGATGTAATAAATATACGTTATTTAAAATATTTGAGAATTAGTTGATTGGACATAAAACAATTGCAGGAGATTATTTTCTCACATTTGATTTAGTTTGAAGTAAAATAATAATAATAATAATAAAATAATTGAAATAGGCGGTCACCACATCAGCGGCGGGGCGACTCACAGTTGCGAGTCGCGACTGACGTGGCAACGTACTTCCTGTTGAGCTGGAAATTATAAAACAATGTAAAAAAAAATTCAATTCGAAAAATAAAATTTAGGTTCGGAGCAGGAAATGGATGGGAATTCTCTTTTTTTTGCCCGGTTTATCGTCTCTCTTCTCCCCCTAATGCCCATAAAATTTGGAAAATATAAATAAATAAATAAATAATTGAAACATCCAGAGCGAATCTATGTGACTGATGAGGGGCAAGGTTTGAAACTAAAATCCTACTAACCTAATTACAATGCAGGTGTTAGTTCTGAAAATACATATGGTCTTTAAGAATTTTGCCTTTACACAGCATCACAAATCAAACGACATCTTAGGTCCTTAAACTAGGCAAATACCACCAAACGAAAGATCCTAGGCAAGTTCCTTTTTGGCACCTTAAAATGTACGCTTCAGAAGTACAGCTTAATCAGCTCAAAATGGCAAGACAATTTCTCCATACGACGAGAACCGTAACAAAGGTAGATTACTGAGATTCGTAGCTACATACACGTCATAAAGATTTACAATCAAGAATATCTACAGCCTCAGGTAGTCAGGGAGTTTTGCCTGATCAGCTCTGCCAACGCATTAAATCAGTGCTACTTGATTTGTAAGTTGTAATAGACGTGTTTAAAGAAGTTAAAGTATATGGTCTAATTATAAATTTGTCAAACTGGTCTCATAAACTTATGCAGTAAAAGTGTTTTGTAGATGTAAAGCTGTTGGTTTTGAGATGTTGGAGGATTTGTATGCGCCTGATGAGGAGTTTCAGGATATTTGGATCCAGTGTTTGGAGAGGCAGTACGACCAGTATCAAATGGGGTCCATTGTTTTATTTACTTGTCACGTGTGAGGTGTAACGTGTGTTTGCTTGTGTTTTGTGAGGTGTACCGTGTGTTAGCTTTTGTTTTCCTATATAACCAACAGCTTAATTTCATTCCAACAATAATAAAAGTTATGTTAGAAGTCTTTTAGTCTAATGGGTGGAGTTTTGTTAGGGACACGTCTATTAAGCATGCTTGTGGCGTACAGCTCCTGAAAATTGCACAGATAATGATAAAACTGTTAAGTTAAACCTAGTGTTTGTTGCGGGCTGGGCCAAAACTGTTTATACTTTCATATAATGTTGGCTTGGTCATTGATGGGTTTGGTTAATATGAGCTAAAATAGTCCCCTCAAATTAAAAGAATGCGGACTAATTTGATATTGTATAAATTTTGAGACTAAAATGACACCATGTAAGTAGTCATGGGACTAATTTTTTGGTATTAGAAGGATATTGTTTATCTCATATTTAAAAAGTTAATGAATGATATTTTGAGGGTTAATATATAGTTAGATGGAAAAATATTGTGTATGTTGATGTCCTTTCTACAAATGAAGTTACTCATTTTTTCGATCAAAGCAAAGGATAGCTTGCTCTTTTACAGAGTAGAAAAACAGTCATTTGACATAGGTTATAATATATGTCAATTTATAAAATACCATATTTGTTGTTTTCAACGTGATGTCACGGTAAAGATAAGATTACTTGAGATTACTTGAATTTAAGTAGACACTTGAATTTAAGTAGACTTTTTTTTTTTTTGAACTTGATAGCATATTAGCATGTTGTTTTCCTCAATTATTTATTGTAATAATAAAAAGGAATGTTTAAATGTTCAATGTTGATTAAGTATAAATACATAATTTAAGTACAATATTGAAAAATAGGCTGTAAATTTAAATGAGGTCCTGATAAAATTTATATAGTCCTTCATACATAATTAAATTTCTCATACATATATTCATTTATTTATTTATGTATTGGTATATTCATGCACAATCGAAATATTTTAGTTCCTCTAATATTTGGGTTGTCTATTTTATTTTCAAAATCTCTTTGTTTTCAGATGTCAGTGATAAAATTAATACATATTAAAATGTTAAACTTTATCTTTTATTATTGATAGTTTTCCTACATAATATCTCAAACATTAAAAAAAAAAAGAAAATTTTCTATATTTTTTAAAAAATTGAAGATATAAATTTCTAAATTTCACGTCATTTTGAACACCATAAATTAATTTTACAATCGATCTTCATTACTTTGAACAGAATGACTATATTGATTGTTATTTTAAGGGTTAAATGACAAAATTAGACATTTTATATTGCCTACGATAAAAGGAAACCCCCGCAAATAGTTAAGGGTCATTTCGGTTCATTTCTCCATTGACATACAAGAGGTATGGTTTGTATATTAAAATACAACCTGAAAAATTTTTATGTCTTTCGTGGATGATCGAATCATGAATTTCATGTCATTATGCATGATTAGTTTTGATGTTTAGGGCAAGTTGGGTAGAAAATTATGTGTATTGATTTGCCTAAATGGTCTTGTAGAAGTAGGGGGCTCATAAAATAGTTTCAATTAGCATGATAAAGTTTATCAATTTTTGTCTTTGTCATATTTGAATGACATATTTGAATGACATTTTTTTCTTGTAAAAAACAACTTATTAAGGAGCCACTTCTCTTATTTTGTGCAATCTAAAATTTATATTTTTTTTGTGACTCTAAAGTCTAAATTCAAGATTTTTTTCATCTTTATTATCATCATGGTGATCATTGTTGAGTCAATCTTACCCTAATTGTTAGAAGGTGAAGAGAATGATGAAAGACTGCACATAGCGATGCTAGTTCAAGCAAATAGGTGCCTATATGTTGGCAAGAGAAGCAGATATTAAAGGAAAGGAAGATTTACGTACATACCATTCAATTTCAATGTATTTACATATCTAGCAAATAAACTTCAGTTTTTGCATACATGTCACTTGACATATGAAAAGGTGTATTTCCAATTTAAAAGTTGAAATGGGGGTAATTTTGATGTGATATGAACAATTTGTGGTATAAATCTAAAAAGTAAAGATGCATATGATTTGGGTGGTATGTAAGTACCCATAAAGGAAAGTACAATATTTGTGAATATCTTCAAAATGAGGATAGATTACAATGATAACAAGTATTGATTCCTACCATAAGTTAATATATGTGGTCACACTCTCTTGCAAACCTAACGTGGCATAGAAGATGTCAATTTAAACTTTGAGATTGTAATGACTTGAGTTTTTGCCATGAGTATGCATGTGACGTAAGGAATCATGTCAAATCTGTCAAAGAGATAGTATTGTGAATTGGATGCAAAGAGTTGGCAACAAGATTTGTGTTAGAAAAGACTTGGGCAAGTTCCTTATTGGATCCATCAATCGAGATTATTGAGGGAGAGTATTGTTACAGAGCATTAATGGAGAGGAACGATAGAGAGCATTCGTTGAGAGTAATGATTGAGAATCAACAAAGAATAGTGTTAGAGAACATTGATAGAGATAATTTAATAGTTTGGATCGACACAAAGTAATGAGATAAAAATGGGATACTTAAGAAAATAATCGCCATTATGTCACAGTGGTCACAACTAAGATTGTGGTCACAACTAAGATTGATAGATTGATGAGCTATATTTAGCCAAGTAAATCATGTAGAAGTTCGATGTAGAGGTTGGCTTGCTACTGAAAAGACTACGGCGGAGGATGATGATAGGAAAGCATAAGAAAGAAGTTGATAGCACCAATGATTTGTAACTTGTTTTATGAACCTTGCCTGTGATGTTGACTCTAGTTTGTGCAGTTTTCCTGCACAAATGCTAAACCTGCAATCTTCAGTCTACTTTTCCTTTTTCTTTTTTCCTCCAAAATTTTCTATTCTTCTTTATCACTTTAAGTGCTTTGTGCCTTTTGTACCTCTCATTATATATGCCTAAAAATTTAACTCTGTCCATGTTAGTACCTTATATGCATTAGGTGAAACTTTCACCGCTATTTAGAAAATCATTTCTCATTTTTTTCATTACCCACTTATCTATTTTAATATTATTTTTTTTCCACTTTAAACACTAATTATTTGGTAATTGTTTGTTGCCCGCTAATATTTGGCAGCGCATGCGTAGTTGTTCTCAGTTTTAGAAACAAATGGTGAGGTTGAAACCCTATATAAATGAATTTCTATCATACAAAACTTTTTTCAAATAATATAGACAGCTTTATGGTGGATTTAAAGATCTACCTTTGAAAGCTCTTTGATATTCTTGCCCTACGGTAATCATCAGGCAATTCTCCATTTTAATCCACACTTAATTTTTGGAACATAAACAATCATCTGTAACCTTATATTTTGTATAATTGATCAAGTAACTCAACTAAACATATACTTCATCATCAGCATTTTTGAGTTATACTTTTAAGGGGCATTTATATGCATACCACACAATTCTTATGTATTTCCATGACTAAAACGAATGTGTTATAAGTGTAAATATGGTGTTAGATATGCAAATACATAAAATGGTGTGGTATGTCTGTAAATTTCCCTACTTTCAAATTTCAGTTCCAGTTAATTGATTTTGATGCAGTCAATTTCTAATCTATTCCGAGTCCTTTTTCTTATAAATTTTATTTTTCATCAATTTAGCTCTAATTTTAAAGAGATTCTCACTTATTAAAATTATTTATTAACACATCTTCCATTAAAGTCTCTCCATTATGTTGTCAGCAGTACGCAAAACATATATATTTGATTTTATTTACTGTGATTGATAAATTTTTTTGTCAAATTCAACTACTTTTAATACTAATGACAAGGCAGTCATGCGTAACATATGTTTGAGATGCCTCTAAACTATTTTTTATTTATTCTTGCAAAATTAATTCTCATTGAACTAGGCCATCTCTTTCAAGTTCAATAATTATAATATGATAAAATTTTTTATTTTTATATTTTTCATAATCAACTTTATGGTTGCTCATTTGGGCATAAATTCAATCTGTTTTTCTAATATTGTTGTGGTTTTTATCTTTATGCCACTATCCACATGACTGTATTACATGTAATTTGATTGTTACATAAGTACAACTCTCCCCTCTAATTATTCAATCAATTTTTATTCTTTTGAATTAAATTGAATGTTTTTTAATCTTAATCAAAATTAGTACTTATATCATTGCAGTCTTTATCCTTGAAAAATTAATACTTGTATCGTTTATCTAACTAACAAAAAAAAAACCTATTAATAAAAATGTGAGTAAAAGCTAATTTCTAGTCCCTTACTATTTTCATTTCCACTTTTCAATTCCTCTCTTTCAACTTTTTTACAAAATGTTTAAGTGTTCTACAGTTCTTGACTGAACTTTGCTGCAGGCATGAGAAATATGCCACCCAGTACAGAGCCATGTTTGTTGTATGCTACACAATCAAAACTGGTCAAATCTTAAGAGAACAGAGTAAGAGCAAAAGGAAATCTAAAAGACTTACAGATTATGGTAATTTTCATCAGGATTATAATGAAAATGTGATTTTTCATCCGGTTTGTTGCTCAGTTTGCTCAACCGATGTTGGCGTATGTGACAAAGATGAGGTTTATCACTTTTTTAATGTTATTCCATGCAATTCCCGAGCTTTTGTTGTTAACTACTTAAATATTTGTTTGTTTTATATACATAACTTACTAATTTTCTTGCAGCAATGTTCAGAATGTTTGTTTCAATTGATAGCCGAACTGGATGTTATTGATTATTTTCTATGCTTGTTTTAAAGGTGAATATATGCTTCATATTTTATAAATCTTGGTTTACTACTTTGGAATATTAATTTTTTGATGAGCTATGAAAGTTTTGTGTTTTTTTTTTGTTATTTGTTATGAGTGATTGATTAATGTATTGTCATTAGTTTTTTGAATAAATGTTTTTAAAAGAGCGTTTCACAAGCAAAGCGCGTGACACCTGCTTTCCTTCATTTTATTGAGACGCACTTCGAAGCGCTAAAGTTAATTTAAAGGTTTTTTCTTTTTTTTTTGGTAATTTTTAAGCTTTTGATTATTACAACAAATTATTAAAAGTTGTTCAAAGTTTTAATTTTACAATTTCACCCTTAATATTTGCCTTCAACTTATATATTCTATCATATTTTTATCTATTTTATAACAACCTTTGAGTCCTAATATATTTTATAATTATTAATGTGATACCAGAGGTTTGGTGATATAAATATGAGAAATTAAAATTTTGGTGTAAGATTTGTAAATTCATAGAAATTGAGTGGTATGTATGTGAATGCCACTAGTTGTGTAAACGAGCCGAACACGAGCAAGTCCAGGTTCAGCTAGTGTTCAGCTCGTTGAAAAATATTATTGTTCATGTTTGGCTCGTTTATATTCCGAACAAAAAAAAAATATGTTCATGATCGGCTCAACGAGTCGAACACAAACTATTCGCGAACAAATAGTGGTTTTGATAACTCTAGTCATGCAACCTTAGGATATTAAGGGTTGGGGAGAGATTTAAATTTTATTACCCATATTAAAACATTATTTAAATATAATTTAATATATTTTTATGTGCGTGTGTATTTGTATATATATAAAACTTAATTATTTTGATAACCCTAGCTGATTTTTTTATTTTTATTGTTTTGTGTTTCTTTATCTAAACCAGTGTCAATAATTATAATTAATTGTAAATTTTTATATGATACATCTAATTCCGATTTATAAAAAGCATTGTTTGAGTGCTATTTTTGTAGAAAAAACATGACCAAGTCTTTCAAGATTAATGGGTTGTAGTTCGTCTATATGGTATACCCAGGTGTTAAATCCTAAATTGTCTTTCGAAAAACACGTCCCGAGAGTTAGAGCTGAGAGAATGAGAGAGAGAGAGAGAATGTGTGTTTGTTCTGTCTTCATTTATGGCATGATCGTCCATTCATAGGGTTCCCAAAATAAAATTACATGAAAAAAGGGGATGGTTACTATAACTGCCCAAATAACCAAATCGACGTGTATGTCGAATGAATATTACTATATCGAAAGAATTTATCGATCGATTGGATTCCTTGAAGGAAGAAACCTGATGCATATGTTCGGTCGACAATTATAACGGTTATAACTCGGAGCGTCCGAAGATCAACAAACATTATTATAATGTTTGTTGATCTTCGGACGCTCCGAGTTCGATCGCTATGTCGACCGAACATATGCATCAGGGTTTCTTCCTTCAAGGAATCCAATTGATCGATAAAGTCTTTCGATCACTCGGTTGTGTTCTCTCGATCGATGGTTTGTCGGTTGACAGGTGTATCGGCTGATTTCAATCTGCGTATGTCAGTTGATTTCGGTCTGTGGAGGTCATCGATTGTTTGTTTATCAATGTCTGCTCTTTGGCTCGAAACTTCGATCGCTGGGTCTCCATCGTTAGCCGTTCGATCCCTTTGAGATTCACGTCGGCATTTTTGCTATATGCACCAAGAGCATTACTTCTGACATAGATGTAAAATTTCTTTATCATTTTTGGATCACTTAATGGGGTGAGTTAGTTTCAAAGCTTTGATTCAGTCCAACATGTCGCCCTTAGGCAAATGGGCAAACATGGGTAAATCACAATTTGGGAAGTATATTTTGATGTTTTTGATAAGGAACATTAGGCGGTGGGACTTGGGTCTTCCTCCGGTGGAGTTTACCTATCTATAACTATTATATTTGTTAGTTTAGATGTCGCAGTCCATTTGAGATTGTGTATTGGTGTAATCCACTCACGCCTTTGGATTTGGTCTCCATATCGCCCACTGTTGCACTTAACATGGATGTCGGGGTTCAATACTTGAGCAGGTGAGGAAGGAAATTGTTAAGCAGAAAATCAAGTACCTGAAACAGACCAACAAGCCCATGGAAGTTATGGTTTTTAAGAAAGGTGAACTGGTGTAAATCGGGCTGAAAAAGAAATGATTTCCTGAGAGTTCATATGGAAAGCTTAAACCAAGAGTTGTTGTTCAATTTTAATATGTTAAGTTGATTAATGACACTACTAGAAGATAATAAAATTTCCTGTTGACTTGTCATATTATTAGTACCTTGATTTTTTCCACGACAGAACCACAAGGGATCGAGAGGTTGAGTTTAAAAATCCTATTTCTATTAAAAAAAAATAAATAAATAAAATATGTAATGCGGGTATAGAAAAGAACATAAAAGTACCTTTGCAAGAGCCTCAAGCAGGGCCGCTGAATCTGGGAATAACACTAATTCTGTTCCTTCTCGCTCCCCCTCCGAATGGATCGGCCACTGCAGCACGACGCTAAATCTTCCCACGGTAGAATCCGACTCTCGATCACCACCTGTACTGCTCTTCCACCAAAGGGGCAAGCTGCTCTTCCGACAAAGTGGACACGAGTTCTGTATTTGAAACCATGGTGCAATGCATTCCTTGTGGTGTGTGTGCTTGCAACGCAACTGGATCGCCACATCCCCGACCTTGAAACTTTCCATGCACACGGAGCACTCTGAGTCGACGGAAGCAAGAAAATCTTCAGTCACCGTTAGATCTGGCGGCATTGACGCAGCTTGAGGGCCGAACCGAGGGCCGTAGAATCTGATGAGATCATCCATTACAGGGTAGGCTTGAGGGTACGGGACCGTGCAATGGATGATCGCACCTTTGTTGGCGCAATAGTCTATGTAGTTTTGCAGTATTTGTAAAGTAATCACAGAATGGTTTTGGGGCAAGGGGGTGACAAAGGGTGGAGAGTTGGGATAGGGGCAACTGAAAAAACCAGGTAGTAATATAACGTGTAAGTTATCATTACTAAGATCCCGACGTTCAAATGTGGCGTATCGGGACATGTAGGTGCGCCTAGAGGGGATATTAGGGAGGAGAGGCGGGGCTGGGAGATTGAGGGGGGGTGAGCTAGAAGGAGAAGTGCTCGGAGTGTCAAATTGCTGGATCAAGCTCTCCCGGCAGATGGGGCAGAAAAGTCTGACTGCGGTTAAAGGATCAATCACTACCGTGGTGCAGCAACGACGGCACAAGTACCGGTACGAACGAGCACGTAGGAGGTGGAAGAAAGGCTCCATGGAGGAAATTTGTTTCTCCGGCGAAGGATGCGGCTGTAGACGGAAGATGTGAAAGGTAACGAGAAACTAAAAGTGATGAGCTTTTTAGGGCGAGCTGTGCGGAGCTTGAAATTTATTTAGAGTTTGGCGCGAAATTGTATTATATTATTATTTGAGAAATATTGCGCGAGATATTATATTCTCACTTAAATTTGGTTTAGATAATTTATATATTATGTAAATATGTAAAAATCTTTTTTGAATGTTGGTGTGGTACAGATTTTGATTGATAACACATATTATATTATTTTAAAAAAATAGAATTACTTTGCAATCTATTTTAATTATTTTTTCAATATATTATTTTTTATTTCTTTTATAACTATTAAATTTTGTTAGAAAAAGGAAATATTTGACTAAGAAATAGAAAATGAATTTTTTTCATGATAGAAGTTGCACCAAAATAAATTAATCTTTGTTTTCTCTTTAATGATTTTATTGTGTTAGAAGAGTATTTATAGAATTGAAAAAGAATTTAACATATTGATTTTGCATGAAAAACTTAAATAAGTTAAATTTTAAAAAGTCATTAAAATTTTTACTTGAAACACTTATAAAGGGAAAAAAAAATAACTCATGTGATGTAACACAGTTCTTACATATTTACATGTGTAACACCTAAATGTTGTTTTTTACATTAATACCACCTAAATCTTTTATATCACATGTAAAATATATATTGTCATAGATATGTATAAGATGGCTTACACCTCATATTTAATTTTTTACATATATGTTATATATTTATACAAGTAACACCTAAATTTTACATTATATATTTATTTAACGTAGCTCTTTTATATCATATTAAAGCATTAGTATTTAATTTAAAAAAAAATATGAGATCAACCTTACATATATATGTAACGAGGTAATTTTCAACAGGGGGCGTCGCTAGGCCATCAAAGGGGCAAAAGTAATCTTCAATAGGGGCAAAACCCGAAGATGTGTGCTTATTTAGTTAAATTCTGAAATTCAGGGGGGGTGGTGGTGGTGGGAATCGCACTACCCTCCTCGACATACTGTAGGTCTACCGTTGGTGTGATGGTTGGCAATGGGAACACAATTCCCATTCAATGTAGTACCTGCCCCCCCAATCGTAAGCTAACTTTCAACCACTTATTTCACACTCCTCAAATATCTCATAATTTGATCTTATCTCTCAAGTAGCTCGTGATAATGATTGCATCATTACTTTTTTACTTTTTATGCTAACGGATATAAAAAAAAAAAAAAGAACAGGCTACCTAGCAGCTTCTCCTTCAAGGTCCCTGCAGTAATGGACTGTATTACATTCACACCAATCCTCAAGTATTAATTCACCACTACATCGAATCATTGGCATCAGAGGTTTGGGCACGCTAGTCAACCAACTCTACAACTTATAACTAAACAACAATAAAGTTCACATATTTCAAACAATTTCTTTTTTTTGTGATTCTTGTGTTAAAACTAAATGTTATCGTAGTTCTTTCTCTAATTCTAACAGTTCTCGATTCTCGATGTAAACATTTAACCTTAATTCATTCAGATATATGGGGCTCATCCCCAACCACTCCAGCTCAAGGATACATATATTTTGTACTTTTCATATATGACTTTACCAGATATACTTGGATGAATCCAATGATACACAAATATGAAGTCATTGCTCACTTTTCCCACTTCAAACAAGAAGTTTAACTTCAATTCAATCAAATAACAAAGGCTATACGGACAAACAATAGGGGTGAATATATTAGCCATAAATTCTAAAGACTACTCAATACATCTAGTAGTTTCCATCAAACGAGCTGTCCCCATACCCCACAGCTAAATGACATAGCTGAATGAAGGCACCGACTTATTTTGGAAACCACCAGGGCACACTTAGCAGACTGCAACATTCCTCCATCCCATTGACTTGAAACAGTTCTTAGAGCCGTTGACCTGATAATTCAACTACCACCCAAAGTCATAGCTTATAAATCTCCAGATCAGCTCCTTTATGGCTATTTACCTGACTACAATCATCCAAAAAACCATAGCTGCCAATGCTATCGTTGGTTACCACCAATTCACAGAAACAAACTTCAGCATCCTTACCTTGTGTCTTTCTTGGATATCCCACTCACAATAAAGGTTATAAATATACTGATCCCACCACTCTTGTCATGTAACTTTAATTAAAGGAAATTTCCATACAATCAACTCCAACTGCTGGCTAATGTTAAGCAACCTCCTAGCACATTCTCTCCACTCACTGTCATTCCCCACTCCATCATACATACTAACCAAACAACTTTACCTCCTAATAACTCTGCTACTCGCACAGTCCCTACAATTCTTCTAGCTCCACCTCAAACTGAGCCCACATCGTAAACCAGCCAATTATCTGAAGCCCTCACTGAAAAACCACCTCCACCTAAGCACACCATGATTACTTGACCCCAAAGGGGATTTCTATCCAACCACACATATTTAATCTGCTCCATGTCCTATCCGTCCAAACTGAACCCATCACTTACAAACAAGCGACTAACGACAATAATTGGAAACAAGATATGAGAGAGGAGTTTCAAGCTTTGCTAAAACAGAACACTTAGACACTTGTTCCTACACCAGTAGGTCAGCCAATAATGGAAAGCAAATGGACATACGAGATTAAATGAAATAAAGATGGATCAGTGGCTAGGTGCAAATCAAGATTAGTAGCTTCGGGATATTAAAAGGAATATGGACTTAATTATGCAATATATTTTAATTCCAGTTGCAAATATTCCCACTATAAGAATTCTTCTCATTATCACACTCCATTTTCAGTGGAAAATAATATAAATGGATGTCTTTAATGCTTTTCTCCAAGGTCAACTTCAAGAAAATATCTATATGCATCAACCTCCAAGTCAGAAAGATATCGCGCATCCTAATCATTTATGTTTTTTACAGAAATCTATTTATGGACTTAAACAGACACCAACACAATGGAATCAAACTTTCACCTAACATCTTCTCGAATTTGGGGTTTACATCAGTAAACTTATTCGTCTCTTTACATTTACCATCATCGGTCTCATATACTTTGTCTTCTACTTTTTGCAGATGATATATTATTAACAGGAAATAACAACTGTTTGATGTAGCAACTTCAGCAAGATTTACAGCAAACCCTTTCCACGAAATTCCGGGACGCTGTATCTACCTTTCTCGGTATCACCATTTCAAACTACTTCCTATGGATATCATTTCAATCAAGCAAGCTTTATGAAAGACATTCTACTTAAAGCTGGTATGAAAGAATGCAAATCTCTAACCAATCCTCAAACACTTTATACCAAAGCTCTAACTGATTCTACAGAAGCTTTTTTAATCCGTCCTTATATAACCATCCTACTGGATCACTACGATACTTAACTTTGAGTCCAGATATTATGTTTGATGTTAACTCTCTCTCTCTCTCTCTCTCTCTCTCTCTCTCTCAACATTTACAAAAATCACTACTGTTATATTACTGTCAAAATTTTGAGAAAAATATGCTGAATACTGAATAAACTCGATTGCCTTTTCTCTTTGCTTTTATTCCATTAAATAACAATCCCACAATCTATTTTAAGTACAAAATAAAGTGCATAATCTATTTTAGTTAACTCAATAATATATATTCCTAATCTAAATATTCAGTTAAAAGGAAAATAAGTCAGAATAAAGAGATTGAAAATAAGGAAGCTTTTAATTATAAAAAACTTCTAATTTAGTTGTCTGATTTTGTACTTCCCGATTGACATCTCCCCTCAAATTGATGTCGACTGATCATGAAGGATCAATTTGCTAACAAGAAACTGATAACAATGCCGGGACAAAAAATCCTTAAGCCGTGGATGCAAAGCCTCAGAGTGCCGAAGCTTGAAAATGCAGAAGCTCAAGAGTGTCGAAATCAAAATTTTGCCGAAATCTGAGAGTGCCGAAGCCTGAGAGTGTCGAAACCTAAAAATGTCGAAACTCAAAAATTGATGCAAAGCCTCAGAGTGCCGAAGCTTGAAAATGCCGAAGCTCAAGAGTGTCGAAACCAAAATTTTGCCGAAATCTGAGAGTACCGAAGCCTGAGAGTGTCGAAGCCTAAAAATGTCGAAACTCAAAAAAGTTCAAGCCCAAAAGTGCCGAAGCCCGAGAGACCGAAGTCTAAAAGTGCCGAAGCCCAAAAGCGTCGAACACCGAGAGGACAAAGCCGAAAAATACCGAAGCCGAAAAATATCAAAGCCCAAAAGTGTCGAAGCCCGAGAGGCCAAAGCCTGAGAGTGCCAAAGCTCAAGAGGGTCGAAGCCCAAGAGGCCAAAGCCTGAGATTTCCGAAGCCCAAGAGGGCCGAAGCCCAAAAATGCCAAAGCTCAAAAGTGTCAAGGCCTGAGTGGTCGAAATCTGAGATTTTCAAAGCCCAAAAGATCCATGGCTTGCCGAAGCCAAAGTCATCGATCTAGGAATGAGTGTCGAGCCGAAGCAAAGGCGGATGAAGCAAAGCATAAGAAGCAGTTGAAGATGTCATGGAGGCAGTGATGCCTAGTGAAGAAAATCTGAATCGAAAAAATAATAATACAAACATAACAACCATTTTCAACCCAAGAATCCTTATATCCTACAATGAAAGGATTTTGAACTTCATAATAAGTTTCATCTTCTTTAAGACATAATTCTTTTTTTTCACCTTGATCTTCACGAGAAGAGCAAGAATCATTTTCTAAAGAGCCCTAATTCCAAAATTGCAGATGAATGAATCAGTTATTGGGATCAAGGCAGTTGATGAGCGTGGATGCATTGCTGGTAAGCCTAGAGACGGGCACAACATCCACTGATTTGTCCTGCGAGAGGCTATTAAGACATGTGCTCTTATATGTAAGCATGACGCTCGCCGACGTTTGAATGTTACTCAGATGTCAACCGAATGATATGCTTCTGTATCGCCCTATTTGCTCCATCTATTTAACCGATCTCTGCAGCGGATCAACAGAGTCGTCAGCCGGTGTAGAAGAATCGACCTCATCAATCACCAGTTGGTAGGATCCGAGTGCAGTGTAGGAACGGTAGACTAGGGAATCCCACTCGATTGCGTCGTCAGTGGAGAGATGTGGAATGTCACTGTTATTGATCGTCGTCTGGTAAGCGCCAATGTGGAAGTGGAGGCCGAAGAGTAGATTCGGAGAAGTCGAAGTCATGAGCGCTTAAAGAAAGCAGAAGAAGGGAGGAGCCAAACGAGGGTAGTAGACAGAACTGACGAATCAATTAATCAACCAAACAGTCAAGATCAGGCGAGCCAAACGAGTAGGCCAATAGTTAGTCGAAGCATTCAAGCGACGCAGATGAGGAAGACGAGGGGCGTCAGAGTGAGAACAAGACAAAGAAATAGCTCCTTCCTTCTCGCAAGAAGGCCACCGACAGGAAGGGAGCATTGATGGTCCTCCAATGACTGTCAGTGGTTAGGGCAACAATTTGGCTCTAATACCATGTCAAAATTTTGAGAAAAATAGGTTGAATACTAAATAGGCTCCATTGCCTTTTCCCTTTGCTTTCATTCCATCAAATAACAATCTTACAATCTATTTTAGGTACAAAATAAAGTGCATAATCTAACTTAATAATACATATTCCTAATCTAAATATTCAGCTAAAAGAGAAATAAATCATAATAAAGATATTAGAAATAAGTAAGCTTCTAATTATAGAAAACTCCTAATTTAGCTGTCTGATTTCCGTCTTTCCTGATTGACAATTACCAGCACCTTAAACATCTCCTAAGTTGTCTTCAAGGTACAATTGACTAGGCTTACCCTTCCAAGCCGACCAACCTGCTCTCCACATGTATGTTGATGCTAGTTGGGCTAGTGATGTCACTGACAGAAGGTCCATTATTGGGCATTGTTCATTCATTGGACCTAATCTACTTTCTTGGAATCTGAAAATACAACTAATTGTTGTGAGATCCTCTACTACAGCTGGGTATAGAGCCATATCTTTAGCAGCAACAAAAGTTATCTGGTTGAGAAGACTTCTCCAGTATTTCAAAATTCTAACTTTAGAACCAACGATAATTTATTATGACAACATGTCAGTTATGGCAATAGCTCATAATCATGTCTTTCACGCTAGAAGCAAACACATTGAGATTGACTATCATTGTACCAGAGATCACATCAAGTTCGACGAGGCTACCTTATAGTACATGTATTCGGAAGAACGAATAGAGATATGTTTACAAAGGCTCTTCCAACTCTTCCATTTCAATAACTTAGACACAAACTAACACTCTCTCTGGTAGAGGCTGTTAGTTTGAGGTGGTAAGTTAAAGATATAAAATAATATATTTTTCTAATGGGTGGGTCCATTGTTTTATTTACTTATCACGTGTGAGGTGTACCATGTGTTTGCTTGTGTTTTGTGAGGTGTACCGTGTGTTAGCTTTTTGTTTTCCTATATAACCAACAACTTCATTTCATTCCAACAATAATAAAAGTTATGTTATTTTTTTTATTCGTACTCTGCTTTCCCCCTTTTCTCCCGCGCTTCTTTCTCCATTTCTTCTTCTCGAATTTCAGTCAACACCTATAACATCTTGAATCAAGCCTGGACAGGTTGTTAGTTAGAATAGGCTTTTGGGAGAAAGGGGTGAATGAAAGAATACTCCCATTAGAAATTGAAAAAAAAGGTTAATGGGTTATATGAGCTAAGGGTTACACCTAAACATAAGAGAAGTCTTTTAGTCTAATGGGTGGAGCTTTGTTAGGGACACGTCTATTAAGCATGCTTGTGGTGTACAGCTCCCAAAAATTGCACAGAAAATGATAAAACCGTTAAGTTGCACCTAGTATATGTTGCAGGTTGGGCCAAAACAGTTTATACTTTTGATATAATGTTGGCTTGGTCATTGATGGGTTTGGTCAAATCGGATTTTGAGTTGGTTTGTTACAGATGAATGCTTGCTATTTTGAAGTTTCAATTCAATTTTAGATATACAAAAATGCAAACTGTGATAATTTTTCTTTTTGTAAATTAATGTAGGGTTCAGGATATGCATACAGTTTTTTCTTGCTACAAATACCAACATGTCGTTCACGTACTTGATTTGAAATTCTTTTTTAGTCTTCAGTGACGATGGGAATGACTACTCCATCAAGCCTGAATTTTACAACCCGTTGCTTGATGTGAAGGATGAACAGTGGACGAATAAACAAAGGAAAGGAAGGACTTCTGATGGAGGGCTTACTGATGGAGGGCTTAGTTGCCCTGCTTGTTTTACTGCCCTATGCTTTGATTGTCAAAGGTATATTCTATTATTTTAAATAAAATTCTTGTATTATAAAAGCTTTTACTATTTGAGCGTTATATTCTTTTCTATGACTTCAAATTTAAATCTTAATTGGCACCTTTTCATGTATTCTTATGTAATTTTGGCTTCCTTTTTAATAGCATCACTATCCTGTGGATTTGATTTTTATTAATCAATGTACTTTTGATGCCTTGGGTCTATGACTGCCAATTTTTTTGTAAATCCAAGATGACTCTATTTGATTCTCATTTCTCTATGCATGCCTTTTCTTTATAGAAGATTCACATACATACCATTCAAATTTTACGTACATACCACCTTAGCTTTGCATGAAAAGATGTTTTTCTCTTTTTAAAAGCTAATATGGTATATTTTTTATGTGGTATGAAAGATTTAGGTGGTTTTAATACAAAAAGTAAAGTTTAGGTGCTGGATATGTAAAATACTAGAGAATTTGGTGGTATGTATGTAAATGCCTCTTTTCTTAAAGTTTAATGCATGGTTAAACCAATATTTTGATTGTTGGCATCATCTCTTTATCACAGTTTCTTCCGTGTAGTGATATCTTTACGGAGAATATTATGACGCTTCATTTTGAAATTACCTCTAAACATGCACTTGATTGGTAAGTTAATATAAATTGATTCTTTTTTTTTTAATATAGAACAACGTCAAATTGGTCCCTTGACTCTTTGCATAGGGTCATTTTATTCCCAGAGGCTACAAAAATATCAATTTTTCCCCAGACTTTTTTAATGTGAGCTAAAATAGTCCCCTCAAATTAAAAGAATGCGGACTAATTTGATATTGTATAAATTTTGAGACTAAAATGACACCATGTAAGTAGTCATGGGACTAATTTTTTGGTATTAGAAGGATATTGTATCTCATATTTAAGAAGTTAATGAATGATATTTGGAGGGTTAATATATAGTTAGATGGAAAAATCTTGTGTATGTTGATGTCATTTCTACAAATGAAGTTACTCCTTTTTTTAATCAAAGTCAAGGATAACTTACTCTTTTACAAAGTAGGGAAAAATCCATTTGACATAGGTTATAATATATATGCCAATTTATAAAAAGCCATATTTGTTGCTTTCAAAGTGATGTCACGGTAAAGATTAGATTACTTGAATTTAATTTCATGTACTCCATTTACTTCTTGATCTGACTTATCTAGATGTTAAAATTTATTGTGAGAACATGTAAGAACCGGGATGGTATTGTCTCAGTCAACAATTGGAAAGAGGAAAGAATCACATGAGGTTGTATAAATGAGAATGCAATTCATATGATTTAATGCAAACAAATAGGGAAATAATCATTAAAGGGTGTAGAATTAGAGAACTTTAAAGTGACAGGTTAAAGCCCCCAACTTGATTTATTGTTTTAAGTTCTGATACGAGATGTTAGCCCCCAGGTGGAATGAATCGAGGGAACTCTAGAGTGAGAGCTGGTTTCTTCCTTGCCTAGCCGGTCTTCAGAACTATTCAAATTTTAAAGTAGTCAAAGTTCTTTATAGCATCTCTTGTAAGGGTAAATAATATAATTGCTTATATTTAGCACAACACAATTAACATACTTCTACAACAGAATTTCTATATTTATTACTGTTTCTTGATAAAGAGAAAGATATTTTCATATTCAGTACTTTTCTTTTACATAAATTCAAGTTATCTTTTTAAGTTGTTACTGTTTTTGTTAAAATATCAAAAATACAAAAAAGATTTGAATTTTAATTACATTGAAAATATCTATAGTTTAAGTAATTGTCTTTTTAGAATAGAAAGTTATTATTCAATAGTGCATATTGCAAATTTCTCTGTGGGTTCAATATTCATGTCTTATTAAAAAAATCATATATTACTTGATAATTATACGTAAATTTGCGTTGTATCCCAACATATATATAAATTGAAAAGTTAAATTCTTATTTTCTTCATGATCAAGTTTATGGTGCTATTGTAAAATAAAGAAATATAAGTGAAAAATATAATTAGAGAAATTGTTATAATGATGCATATAAACAGTCGGGATCAAGTTTTTGACGTCCTTGCTTAGGATATCAATTGATTTAAAAGCAATTTTATATTTTTTAGAAAGTCTTATTTAAACTTTATATGTTAGTGTATGTGTAGTGTATGTGTCTTATTTAAACTTTATATGTTAGTGTATATAATAATTTAATCTTATTTTGTATTTTTTTATTTTATTCTTTTTTTATTTTTTGTTAGTGTATGTGTAGTTCATGTTTTGAAGGACCAGTGCCTTAAGATTTTGAATTAGAGAGAACTGTTAAAAAAATTAGATAAAATTAAAAAAATTAAAAATCTTGAAAAATCTAGAAAAAGTATAAAAATGACAAACCAAAATGATCAAAATGCTGAAATTCATGAAGAGTTTAGTTCTTTACGAGATTATGCCGACCCTACGGTAGATGAGCTTCATTGTAGTATTCAAAAACCTACTGTAGTGGCTAATTCATTTGAGCTTAAACTTGTTATTATCCAAATGGTATCAAATAATCAATTTGGGGGATCACCAACTGAAGATCCAAATTTACATCTTGTCAATTTTCTAAAATTGTGCGTTACATTTAAATATGATGGTGTATCAAATGATGTCATAAGACTTAGTTTATTTCCTTTCTCACTGAGGGATAAAGCTAAGATGTAGTTGAATTCGTTAGCACATGGATCTATCAGAACTTGGGGTGATTTAACACAAAAATTCATTGATAAATATTTTCCACCATAAAAAACTGCGAAGCTTAAATATGATATTACATCTTTTAATCAGTTTGAAGGGGAATCTATTTATGAAGCATGAAAATGATTTAAAGAACTTTTAAGAAAGTGTCCACACCATGTTATACCAGATTGGTTGATAATTCAAACTTTTATAATGGATTAGTTGAATCTCTCAGATCTATTATCGATGTAACTGCTAGTAGTTCATTGATGTCAAAATCATTTCATGACGTTTTTGCTTTAATTAAAGAAATGTCTACAAATAATTTTTAATGGCCGTCAGAGAGGGTAAATCCAAAGAAAGTAGCCAATATTCATGAATTTGATGCATTTATTATGTTAGCAAAGTAAGTTGTTGCAATTTCAAGGAAGTTAGACCAATTTGGAATGAATTATTCTCAATCAATATCCGTGATTGAAGAGAATTCATTAGGTCAAATGGTAGATTCTCAAGCATCATTAGAAACTTTGAATGTCATAAATAACAAGCTGAATAACCCATATTCAAACTATTATAACCCAGGTTGGAAGAACCATCCCAACTTTAATTGGACTAACATTACCGGTGGTAATAATCAGCAATGGGGGAACAACCAAGTAAACCCATTAGGAAGCTGAAACAACCAAAGGAATAATAATTATAGATCTACTTATCCTTCAGCTTTCAATAGTAATACACAATTTAAGGGGAAGAAGTTGTCTATAGAAGAAGTGGTGTTACAAATGAGAAATCAGTTACAAAGTCAAGGAGCTACAATTAGAAATATTGAAAATCAACTTGCATAATTTGCAAATTTATTAATAGATCCTAAGGAACACGTCCTAGTAATACTGAAACAAATCTGAAAAACTGGAAGAAAGAGCAAGTAAAATTTGTTCAACTTAGAAGCAGAAGAGAGTTAGAAGGTAAGGTTAAAAAAAAAACTGAAGTTGAGAGAGAATAAATTAAAGAATCAAAAGAGGAAACTACAAAAGATTCTGAAAGACTTATTTCTCCACTGAAAATTGATTTGGAAAAACCAACACCTTCATTTCCTCAGAGACTTGGTCAGCAAAAGTTGGATAAGCAATTTTCAAATTTTATGGAAATTTTTAAGAAGCTTACAATTAATATTATATTTGCTGAAGCCTTATAGCAAATGCCAAGCTATGTAAAGTTTATGAAGGATATTCTCAACAGAAAAAGAAAGTTTGAAGATAATGAGACTGTTGCACTTAGTGAGGAGTCCAGTGCTATAATTCAGAAGAAGCTTCCTGAAAAGCTTAAAGATCCTTGTAGCTTTACAATTCCATGTGCAATAGGAGACAGATTTTATGTGAAAGCTTTATGTAATTTAGGTAAAAGCATTAATCTTATGTCATTATCAGAATTTAAAATATTAGGATTAGGAGAAATAACCTCTACTACTGTAACTCTGCAGTTAGCAGATCATTCAATGACATACCCTAAAGGGGTTATAGAAGATGTCATAGTGAAAGTGGATCAATTTATCTTTCCTATTGATTTCGTTGTGCTAGATATGGAGGAAGATAAGGAAATACCTATCATTTTGGGGAGACCTTACCTAGCCACAGGAAGAGCAATGATAGATGTGCAAAAAGAGGAATTAATAATGCGCGTTAATGATCAAACTGTTATTTTTAACATTTCAAGATCAATGAAATATCCTACAAAAGGTAAAGATGATGAATGCTACAAAATGGATGTTATAAGATATCTAAGTGAATGTCATTTCAAAACTAATTATGAAGAAAAATTTGAAGTTAAAGATTTGAAATATGAGCAAGAAGAGGAATTAGATCAATGTGATGATCTTTTTAAGGAAGATTCAAACTATGTTTGAGAAAGTTTTGAAATTCTGGACACGATAGACAAAGATAAACCATTTTCTTCATCGATTGAAAAACCTCCAGAACTTGAGTTGAAATTACTTCTTGATCATTTAAAATATGCATTTTAAGGAGGTTCCTCTACTTTACCAGTTATAATTTCCTCAAAGTTAACGATGGAAGAAGAAGAACTATTGATGAAAATTTCGAAAAATTTTAAGAAAGCATTTGTATGGACAATTGCTAATATTAAAGGAATCAATCCTTCAATTTGTATGCATAGAATTCATATGGAAGAGAACTGCAAGCTCAGGGCTGATCCTCAAAGGAGATTGAATCTTGTTATGAAATAAGTTCTTAAGAAAGAAATTTTAAAGTGGTTAGATGCTGGAATTATCTACCCTATTTCAGATAGTGCATGAGTTAGTCTAATTCACTGTGTTCCTAAGGAAGGAGGAGTAACTGTGATTGTAAATGAACATAGTGAGTTAATACCTACTAGGCAAGTTACAGGGTGGCGAATATGAATTGATTATAGAAAATTAAATCTTACCATTAGGAAAGATTATTTTTCATTACCCTTTCTAGATCAAATGCTTGATAAACTAGTTGGGCTTAAATAATTTTATTTTCTTGATCAATATACTATTTATCACCAAATTCAAATAGCTCCTAAGGATCAAGAGAAAACAACTTTTACGAGCCCTTATGGTACATTTTCTTTTGGAAAAATCTCTTTGGTTTATGTAATGCCCCCGCTACATTTCAAAGATGTGTGGTGGCAATTTTTTGTGATTTGAATGAAAAAGAGATTGAAGTCTTTATGAATGATTTTTCAATATTTGGAACTTCATTTGACTCATGTTTAGAACATTTATCTAAAGTTCTTAAGCCATGTGAAGAAACAAATTTAGTTCTTAATTGGGAAAAATGTCAATTTATGGTAGCAGGAGGAATTGTATTAGGACATCAAATATCAAAAAATGGCATGAAAGTAGATCCTGCTAAAATTCAAGTGATCGCTAATTTACCTTATCCAATAAATGTAAGAGAAATTAGGAGTTTTTTATGACATGCTGGATTCTACGGGCGATATATTAAAGATTTTTACAAAATTGTTAAGCCTTTATGTTATTTACTGGAGAAAGATGTGATTTCAATTTTTATGAGGAATGTCTTAAAGCTTTTAAGTTATTAAAAAAAAAAATAATCACTGCACCAATTATAGTTTCACCAGATTGGGGACAACCTTTTGAACTGATGTGTGATGCTAGTGATTATGCTATTGGAGCTGTTTTAGGACCAAAATATGATAAAATTTTCAAAGTTTTTTACTATACTATAGAACCTCCTAGTAAAACTCAAATTAATGATACCACCACTGAAAAAGAATTAATAGGAATAATATATGCCTTTTATAAATTTAAATCATATTTAATTAAAACTCATTGTGTATTGCATACAAATCATCCGACTATCAAGTATTGAATGAAAAAAAAAGATGTTAAACCTATAATTATCAGATGGATTCCTCTTTTACAAGAATTTGACTTTGAAATAGTAGATCAGAAGAGGATTGAAAATTAAATTACTGATAATTAGTCCATACTTGAGTTAGAAAAACCATTCTATTTTAAAAAAGAAATTAATGAACATTTTCCAGATGAAAAATTGTTCAATATTAATGAGTGGTGTGTTCCTTGGTGTTTTTTTTTTTGCCTTGCCGGCATTATCAACTTTCTTGTTAGTGATATTATGCCTTATGGAATTACATACCAACAGAAGAGGAAATTTATTTATGAAGTTAAGACTTATGTTTGGGATGACCTATTTTTATATAAACCAAAAAATAATATGATTATTCGAATATGTGTACCATTAGAAGAAACTTATGAAATTATCCAAAAATGTCATAATTCTTATTTTGGGGGACATTTTGGTGTTGATAAAACAACATACAAAATTTTACAATCTGGATTTTATTGGCCAACTATTTTTAAAGATGTTAATGCTTATATTAAAACTTGAGATAGATGTCAACGAGTAAACAATATTTCTAGAAGAAATGAGATGCCCCTCAATTATATGTTAGAAGTTGAAATATTTGATGTTTGCGAATTAGATTTCATGGAACCATTTATACCATCTTACGAAAATTTATATATTCTGTTAGCAGTGGACTATGTTTCCAAATGGATAGAAGTTGTTACTTTACTTCGATGTGATGCTGAAAATATTGCGAAATTTTTTAAAACAAACATATTGTGTAGATTTGGGATGTCGAGAGTTATCATTACAGATGTGGGAAGTCATTTCATAAAAGTCATAATGAAGAAGTTATTAAAGAAATATCATATAAACCATAGAATTACTACTACTTATCATCCTCAGATAAGTGGTTTGACTGAATTATCCAATCGAGAAATTAAAAGAATTATGGAAAAATCTGTAAATGCAACAAAAATGGATTGCTCAGTCAAACTTGAATATGTAGATTATTGCAATTAAATGAGCTTAAAAAGATAAGAATGAATCTTATTTAATTTGAAAGATGTTTGTGTGAAAAGATTATTGCACTTAAATGAGCTTAAAAAGATAAGAATGAATCTTATGAGAATGCTAAGATTTACAAAGAAAAGATTTAAGATGTGGCATGATCGAATGATTCTTACTAAAAAATTTTTGCCAAAGCAATAAGTTTTGCTATATAATGCAACATTAAGATTATTTCCAAGCAAACTTAAGTCCAGGTTGATGGGCCCAAATGTTGTGATGAAAGTTTATCCTTATGGAGTTGTGGATATTAAAGATCATAAATCTGAGAAAGTATTTAAAGTGAATGGTCATAGACTGAAACCTTATTTTATAGGGGATCAACATAAAGTTAATGATGGAATGATGTTGGGTTAACCAAAAAAAGCACTGGTTACGTCGGGCTGACAACATAAAACCAAGCGTTTTGTGCGAGACAACCCATCATTATCAGTGTGTTTTGCCTTTGATTGTTGTTTGTGTGTGATTAAGAAAAATTGGGGTTTATATAGCACACCTAAACTTTTATATTTATGTTTATTCAACTTTTGTGTCATAAAGTTATGCAGGAAAAAATTGTATTTCTCCTTTATAATTGTTAGCAATAATTTAAAATATATCACAAGAATTTAAATATGTTACACACAAAAATAACTTTTTATTTTGTCATAATAAATCATTCATTGAGCTCTAAAGTTGCATATTTATCATGGACTAAAACAAATATACTTAATGATAACACAAAGTTGTGATTCTTTGAGCATATCTCCATGATATGTCATGCATTACAAATATCATGGTGTTGAAATAACTATTTTAGTTTTTACATAGGGTTTATTAATATCTTCAATTAAGTTAGATATCATTTATCTCCCATATTTGGATGTTTTTGTTTTAAGCTTTGATGAAGGTCATGGAATTTATAATTTCTTGGTCGTTTGTTTATAATACATAAAAATTTTCATTTGTGCTACCTAGTAAAAATTTTATTAAATTGAAACCAAAAAAATAAAAATGTTATTTTTGTGTGTTGAAAAATTCATGACGGTAGAGTGATAGTTTAATATCTTGTTACACGATACACAAAAAATATATGCATTTTTAGACTCATATTTTATACTCTTTTGCAAGTTAATGGAAGATATTTTTATATTTTCTTGCAGGTTGTTGAATTTCAGGACTTAAAGCAAAAAAAAGAGCAAAAATGATGAATTTTGGAGTAAAAATAAAGAAGTTAAAATTTGTTCAGCGCCGACGACGCTGTTTGACAGAGAAAACGAATTAAATTGCGGGACACTGGCGCTAACGACACCAATGTCGGTTCAGTCACCGATTCTAGAAGATTTGACGTATTTGGACACTTTTTGAAGAGATTTTGGAGGCACCTATTGGAGAACCGACTTGAGGCTCTATATGGGGCCGAAATTCATCAGAAAAAATGCTCCTTTTTCGTCATTCCTCATTTCAATTCATCCTCTTACATGTCATACACTTTTCCATCTTCATTCCACCACCATTTTTGAGTCAATTAGTGAGTTTTCTTTAAGAGTTTTGAGTTTTTGGGATGAGATTGTGTGTGAATCTTTCTCTAAGAGTGTTGGAGAAGGGGAAAAGTGAGAGATTTCTTCTCCTGCAATTCATAGGAAAGGCTACAAGGGATTTGCTTTGAGAAAGAGTTTCAAATAAGTGTTGTTCTTTTATTAGTATTGTATGAAATTTTTTTTATATATAAAATTTGTGTTTTGTTGTATGTTTCTCATGAAGTCTGAGTAGTTTCCTTTATCTTTCTCCCTATTCTGAGATATGGTGAAATGAAGAGATAACATGAATGTGCCAGTATTAAAATATAAAATAAATTGTGATGATTTTTCAACTTCGAACTTAATTTACTTTTCGATCTGACCAATTGAATTGTTAAAGTGTGTTGTGAAACATATAATCCTGAAAATTGAGTATGAGTTCTACAACAGAGTGAGGATCACATTTGATTCCATGAAGGAGAAATTCGTTCATGGAATTAAGTGCAAATAAATAGGAAAATATACTTTGTTAGGTGTAGAATTGGAGAATCTTTAAATAGGGAAACTTGTCGGCCAATACATTGGTTTCACAGACCAAACGGATGTCATCGATACAGGATTTGAGGTAAAGCGCTCTTTCATCTAAACTATGAAAATTATGGGGTCAGTTTGACTTCATCTTTTTCAAAACCCAACTTTTTCAATGTCCTTCCGAAGCGGGCAACGGGACTTCAATTTCGATGACCGACAGCTTCTTACGGGCAAACCCCACACCAAAAATAGTGCCGACAAGTAGTTACTATTTAAACTTTGCATTTCTGTTTTGATAATAGTTAAGTAATTTAGTTTTAATAATATCTCAACATTCAAAATTAGTGACAGTGATTTCGTTTTACTTTCTCTGAATTTCCTAGTTAATTTATCATCTCAAATTTAAACCTCCCCCGTGGGATCGATATTTGGTCCTTAAATAGAAAGTTCATTATTACTTGATAACGATACGTATACTTGCATAGAATCTCATTATTAATTACATATACTTATATAAATTTTACACAACTTTACTTTCTCGGGATCATTACACTAAGATGTAGCACACATACAAATAAAATAAAAAGTAGCTAGAGGAGATGCCTAAGTTTTTAAATGGATAAACCCTTAATGGGAAAATCCAATTAGGTCTAGCCCAGCCAAAATAATCTACTTTGTAATTGTAAGTATATAGGTCAATTTTTTTCCTAAATTATAGAAAATGTAATTACAAAGTTGATAATCTTAGATATACAATATTAATGTAGCTATAATAATCATAATTAGGCTATAATAAATGTAGTTCTTGACTATGATAGTGATAATTGACAACAAAGCCTTAGGTGATGGTTGTAATAGTGGTAATTGGCCACAAAGGGTGTAATTTAAAGATGTAACGACAAAAGTTGGACACAAAAGCTATAGTTAGTTGCTACGAATGTAGTTGTTGGCTATAAAGGTTGTAGTCGGTAGCTGCAATAATAGCAGTAGGTCACATAAATCATAGTTGGAAAGTGTAATGTTAATAGTCGATAACAAAAGTAGCAGTTGATTGCTAAAAAGACAGCAGTTTACCATGATAGTTATAGACGGTGGTCGCAATAACGATAATTAGCCATAGAGATTATGTTCTGATTACGATGGTTACAAGCAATGACATCAACAACCCGTGGTCGGTGACCGACGACTTTATATATGCTTAAAATACAAGATAAATATGAACGTAATTAAATATTCAATAATTATAAAGTCACACTTATCAACGCAAATATATATATCACTCAAGTAATATAGGGCTCTAATGGAGTCCTAGATATCGATCCCACAGAGAGTGATTAGAATTGCGGACTAAGATTTTAGAAAAATAATACTTTAATCACAATAACAAAGTTCAATTTGCTTATATGTCACTAATAGGTAATTGAAATAAATAGATAATTTTAATAACTAATAAATAACTAATGATACTGAGGAGGGTTTAATTGTGATATTCAAAATATAAGAAAACATCATTCTCCTTATCAAAAAATCATAGTGAATGGATAAAATGAATTAGTTTAATTTATATTGTGCCAAATAAAAGCATTCCTATTTTTACTCTTTGGTCCAGACATAAAGAACATTGACTAATCCTACGCTTGTTTATTGAATCTGCGGCTAGGCTGGGAGGATACCGGCTCTCACTTCGGAGCCCCCACGTTCCCCTCACCTGAGGGCTAATATCTACACTTCAACACCCAAATGATAGGACTGAATTGAGGATTTTAGTTTGTCACTCTAAAATTTCCAATTCTACGCCCGATAATATTATTTCCTTATTTATTTGCACCAAACTTCAAAGGGCTTTGACCTCCATAAATCTTAGATGTAATCTTCACTTTAGTTGTAAAACTCAACATAGTTTAACAAATCAATTGGCTAGATTGAAAGTAAATTAAGATCGAAGTGAAAGATCATCACAATTTCTTAAACATTTTCATGGCTTCACCAATTCAAATTTCACCAATTTAAATTACCATTTCACAAATATCGAGACAAGGAGAAAGACAGAGAAAACTACTCAGAACTCATAGGGAAAACACAACAAAACTTAGAATTCATATATAAAATCAAAGTCATCCAAACTACAACAAGTGAATAACTTATCTCTAATTTCTCCCCAAGAACACTCCCCGAAATTCTTCTGGATCTCTTCCTTTCTTTACAGCACA
>NW_018165783.1:100389-105856 GCF_001263595.1 Phalaenopsis equestris | reverse complement strand
TTTTGCCTTTACCAAAAGTTGGGTTAGACATAACCGTCGATCTCACCGTCGGCGGGCTTCTGAAGAATTTTGTTCTGTAGTCTCGAGAAAAACTCGCCGTCGGTGCGGTCGAGGGCGCCGTCGGCGGCCTAGTTCAATACTCCACATTTTGGTCATTTTCGCTCTTTTTTGCATTTTTTTGCTCCAATGACCCTAATTCATCATTCCTACAACAAAACATAAAAAATTCATTTTTTTAAAAGTGCAATATCATTAAAAACAGTATAAAATAGGTTTGAAAATCTCCACATATTTTCGTTCTGTCAGTCGGCAGCGGCAGACGTTGATGGCCAACAGTGACTGATGGTGACCAACAGGTGGTGGTCGACAATGGTGGACAACTACATAGGTTAATGGTTACTTGTCAGTCTTTAATAGATATTTTAGGTACAACGACCATATTCAGATTAGGATATTTGCAATCAGACGTCATTGGCTGCTGATGGTCGACAATTGCTGGTGGTGACAAGCATTAGTGGTCAACAATGACTGACGAGCAATGATTGTTGAATGGTTATTGTCATCGGGTTGTCAATATCAGTATTGGGCACAATGTCTCTATTCAGACTATGATGTTTGCAAACTGAGGCTGTCGGTGGCCAGTGGTCGTCGGTGACTGCTGAAAATGATTGAAAGTGTTTGACAGTGGCCGATGGTTATGGAGTTTCGTGGTTATCATCGGGTCTTCAATACAATTATTGGGCAGAATAATCATATTTGAACTATGATGTTTGTGAATAGGGGTCATCAGTGGCTGACAGTCGACTATGGCCGATGGTAGTCGATGAGCTTGATGAACGGTGGTTGGCGGCTATGGATGTTGTTCTTAAATGTTGGGTCTTCAATATGTTGGGTCTTCAATACAAAATACAAATGTTAGGCACAATGATTGTACTCAAACTTTGATGCTTACAAATATGGGCTCGTTGGTGGTCGGTGGTCACCAGTCGCAGATGGTGATAGTTAGCGGTGGTTGATAATGATTGATAAGTCGTGTTTGACGGTAGTGGTCGAAGCCTGTGAAAGCTAGCAGTTATTGTCGGGACTTCTCTCTATATCATGCTCTATAATTCTTCTTCTTACCCCCCCCTTCCAAGTGAAGTGAGTGGATATATTTATTGGTTTTTTAGGGGGAATTTTGTTCTTTTGGCAAATAACTTCTTCAATCAGATGATTTGACATTTCATATTGATCCACCTTAATCATAAATGTTTTTTTTAATGATATAAATGCTTTAATGACCTAAAGATTTAGTAATCTTGTGCTCGTTAGATTCATCCAGTAGAGGTGTTTGATTCGACTAGAAATATGTCAAATTTCAAGCTCATTTGACCATTCGAATGACAATCTAAAACCTACTAATACGCTTTAATGACTTGATTTGCGATTGATAAGACTTGGATTGAACATATTTTGATATCATTAGGTTTGTCTAAGACCGTTTGCTTGACTACAAGCTTGTGGAAATCAAGGTGCTGATAATCTTAAATTTAAATTTAAAAGATCTTTCATAAAAAATGCATTTAGATTTGTGCTTAATAAAATTTGTTTATGACTCATTAGTCATAAAAAATCTAATAATACATATACTTCACATATCTATCCATTGTTTGGTAAATCTTATCTTATTACTTCAAGAACTTAAAGAATATATTCTAACAATAAATGCATATAAATGAGTAACCCAATATGATGTGAGTCTCAACCTTTATCTCCATATTAGTTGATAATTCTCTATTTTGTAATTATCAGAGAACTTTATTAAATTATTTTTCTATAAAATTACTCTTCATTTGGATGAACTCCTAACGACATTAATTAAATTGAAAATTTCATTTAAATGCGAACTAATTTATACATGTTTCCATGACCATCAAAGTCAATTGGAGTCGATGTGTGAAAAAATGTATATAATTAGTGGAAAAAGTATATTTCATGATTAAAGCCTCATTGAACTCACCGCATATCTTGATTGCTTCATCATAGCCTTAACCACATAATTTTTACAAAAAAAAAGTCTTATTGCTCTTCTAAGAGTTCGAGTGGAAGTTTCATCAATGCACGTTAGCATAAGTAATCACTTAAAAATATTACATCAGGACTCTGGATGCATTCAGAGTCCAATGGTGGGGTGCCACGTGTCAAGCGGGCCCCACTATTCTTAACGCTGGCCAATGCCAATGTAGGAGAAATAAATTTGTTGTTTGTTGAGCATTTTTTGTAAATAGTTTTCTTATATCTTAATTTTGATCTGTCAAGAAGTGAAACATCGACCAGAAAATTTCTTGATTTTTAAAATTCTCAAGTTCATCGTGACAATTAAAAGCTAAGGTTTAGTGCAAAAGAGATCTTCAGCAATTAACACTTGTGGTCAATTGCATTCAATCAATACAATGCATTTGATCACAATATTTTTTTTAGCAAAACTCATACTTTTATCGCGATTTATTAAGTGTATGTTTGGGGCAGCTTATAAATGCGGGTGGTGTTTTGAAAACATCGTCGTCGTCGCGTTTGTTTCTTGCCTTCCAAAAACTTATTGGAAAACACCATTTCAATTTTCTTAATAGACAGGGCCGTAGGAACGACCCGTGGCCCGCGTCTTAAATCCGCGTCGAGCGAATTTTTACTCCGCCGCCATTCTTTTGTTCTTCTTCTCACTCTCCTCCCTCGCTGAAAATGAGTTAGTTGCGGTGTCTTTAGGTCGAGCATTTAAACCATAACTCTTACCATCTTATCGCGAAGCTGACCTCTTTTGAGCATTGTCATCGTCAACTTCGAAGAGAAGGTTAACACACATTTATTTTTCTTACTAATTCGGAAGAAGATCAATCATCTGTGTTTGCTTGTTTTCATTTTTTTTATTCCTTCAATTTTCTTCGTGAATTGCTTATGTCGCGAATATACTATCCTTATAATTATTTTTTGATGGCCTTGGAAGAAAAAACATATAGAACAAATTTATGGCATGAATACATTGTGAAGTTAGGTTATGAAGAAAAAAATAGGCTTTGTTTATTATTTCACATATATTTTTTATTTTGTAATTGATCACGAAATCATCTAGATTTTTCCTGCGACCTAGTTTACTTTACTTGAAATAAACACATTATGTTTTGATAAGCAATTCCATAACTCATTTGGTTTATTTGTTGTGCATGTGCTTTAAGTTCATGACTTCCCCGAAACAAACAAGTTGGGTAGGAAGGATTTGAATTTTTTTTTTATGATTAGTCTTGTGTGATCTTAATCTAGGATAATAAGGTTGAGTATTATGAAATTCGGTCCGCGATTTGATTTGACAATTGTGGCCTACCTATGTTGGTAATATTGTAGGATACTTTGAGGGATCCTCTGTTGGGTATTGTGGAGCTCGATCCACGATTTGATTTGGCAATTTTGGCGTCTATGGAAGTTAATTAAATTTTATTTAATTCTTTCTTCTTCTATGGATTCTCCTGCCTTTCTCTTCTTGGTAAATTGAGGAAAGCAATATTAATTAAGATTGGTTAATATTTCTTTCTCCATATCTCCTCCGTTGCTTCCTTTGGAATTCACTAATTACAGCTAATTAAAAGTTGCTTCCTTAATGGGTCGTATTAGACCATTTAAGGAAGAAGAAATGAGTATTTGTAAATCAAACTATTTCTTTAATGGGTCTAAAAGACAGCTAATTAAGGTAGCTAATCTGAAATTAAAAGCTGGCTTACGGGAAAGGCAAAAATTTCACCTGCTCTCTCTCCTGAGGCTTATGTTTATAAGAATGAAGGAATTGCATGTAATCCTGTGCGTTCCCCTCTTGGTGTGAATGTTTTTGTTCCTTGTTTTTCTTCTTCTTGTGTGTGACTTACGGGTGGTAAGATAGAAGGAGAGGAGAGAGAAGTTGAGGGAGAGGAAGGTAGAGAGAGAGATTGAGAGAGCTCTTTCTTGTAAACGTCGAATCGACGACGGTGTAATTTTCTCAAGCTAATAAAATTCTCTGCAGCTTCGTGGACGTAGGCAATTTGCCGAACCACATAAATCATGTAATTGTTTCTATATCTGTTTTTCGCTTTATTGCCGTCGTTTTTTCATAACAAATAATTGAATGTGTTTCTTTACTGTGAATGATTTTCCTTCTAAACATTTTAAAATGAAAATATGGAATCAATGGTATTGTTTAAAATTATAATGAGTGCGAGAAGAAATTACACTTAATTTTTATACCATTGGAATTGCATACATGCCCTTAATAGTTAATTAATCCCTATACCAAAATAAAAATTGCACTACCGATGTCATTCTGTTAAACTTTGGTCGTCGCTTAGGTGAATGTAGGTCAACATTTCTTGTATGTCGGATGATTTTGATTGGTCCGATAGATCATAATCACCGTTTCATGCACATTCAGAATATTAATTTTACCAAAATAGATACATGTAGCTTTTAATTAATAATAATAATTATTATTATAATATAATTTTAAAAAAATCCTATTTAAGTAACGCAATCACCCCGCTCCCCGTTTGTTCTACCCTAGCTTTCGCGAAACGGCCGCCACCGCCGTCCAAGACTCCCGCCGAGCTCCTCGTCGGCGAAGCCTCTCCCGACGCCTCCTCTCCTCCGTGCCTTAGCTCTCCGAAGGTTTTCGTGCAAGATCCTTGGTCTTCTTCTTCTCTAGCCAACCGCACGCACAGGCGACGTCTTGCCAGACTTCATTTTGACTTACGGGTGGTAAGATAGAAGGAGAGGAGAGAGAAGTTGAGGGAGAGGAAGGTAGAGAGAGAGATTGAGAGAGCTCTTTCTTGTAAACGTCGAATCGACGACGGTGTAATTTTCTCAAGCTAATAAAATTCTCTGCAGCTTCGTGGACGTAGGCAATTTGCCGAACCACATAAATCATGTAATTGTTTCTAGATCTGTTTTTCGCTTTATTGCCGTCGTTTTTTCATAACAAATAATGGAATGTGTTTCTTTACTGTAAATGATTTTACTTCTAAACATTTTAAAATGGAAATATGAAATCAATGATATTGTTTAAAATCATAATGAGTTGGAGAAGAAATTACACTTAATTTTTATACCATTGGAATTGCATACATGCCCTTAATAGTTAATTAATCCCTATACCAAAATAAAAATTGCACTACCGATGTCATTCTGTTAAACTTTGGTCGTCGCTTAGGTGAATGTAGGTCAATATTTCTTGTATGCCGGATGATTTTGATTGGTCCGATAGATCATAATCACCGTTTCATGCACATTCAGAATATTAATTTTACCAAAATAGATACATGTAGCTTTTAATTAATAATAATAATTATTATTATAATATAATTTTAAAAAAATCCTATTTAAGTAACGCAATCACCCCGCTCCCCGTTTGTTCTACCCTAGCTTTCGCGAAACGGCCGCCACCGTCGTCCAAGACTCCCCCTCCCACTCGAAA
>NW_018165783.1:99264-99868 GCF_001263595.1 Phalaenopsis equestris | reverse complement strand
TTTCGTGCAAGATCCTTGGTCTTCTTCTTCTCTAGCCAACCGCACGCACAGGCGACGTCTTGCCAGACTTCATTTACGTATTTCAATTTTAGCATTTTCTTTTCCGAATTCCCTTTTTAGTTTTCTTGTAAATTGAAAATATGTTTTAGAAAAGGGCGATTTGTTTTCGCTCTTTTTGAGTGTGAAAGCGAAATCATCAATTTTGGAGGAGTTTTGAGAAGGTTTATAGTGTATAAAGTTGATGTTCTTTTGTTACTTCATCCATCTATATTCTATTTTTAGCAAACTTCTTTGCTTTCAAAATATGGATTCTTACCTCAAGCAACTAATTGAGCCCTTGACGTAGCTTCCATACTGCTTGATGCAATTGTTTATTGACATTCTGCCTTCTCATTCTTTGCTAATACGGTGAAGGGTGAAAGAGAAAGGGATGTTATAGAATGCTAAGCTTATTAATGTTAAGAATATCATTCTTTCTTTTTAATTTTATATGTATTTGTGATTACAGATTTAAAAAAAGGGTTACAACTCAGCATAGGATGGATACAACTAGCAATGGTGTGATTTTAAGATATTTTACTCGGTATATATTGCTGAGTTCTTA
>NW_018165783.1:96532-99164 GCF_001263595.1 Phalaenopsis equestris | reverse complement strand
CTAAATTGAAGCCAAATAATAGGATAGTTTGGGAAATCACCAAAGTTCTTCTTCGGATCGGTGAAATCCTCTATTGTTTCCTCCTTTGGACTCCATTACAAAATGTTCCAAATTTGAACCAATCCTCTTCACACTTCTCAGTTTGATATCTTTGAAATGTCCTTACCATTAGAACTCCTTGAAGGTAATTTTTCTTGATTTTATTGAGAGTATTCTTAAGTAACTTCAGTTACCTAAGATGTAATTAACTATAGGGGCTTGCCCTTATAGGAAGCTTTTCCCAAACCCAACATAATATAAACCCAACATAAAATGTTCCAAATTTGAACCAATCCTCTTCACACTTCTCAGTTTGATATCTTTGAAATGTCCTTACCATTAGAACTCCTTGAAGGTAATTTTTCTTGATTTTATTGAGAGTATTCTTAAGTAACTTCAGTTACCTAAGATGTAATTAACTATAGGGGCTTGCCCTTATAAGAAGCTTTTCCCGAACGCAGCATAATATAAACCCTATTTAATTCCTTATATTAAATAGGGGAACTTGTCGTGTTCATCATTCAGGATAGATACAGGAATTGAGGTAAAACGTTCTTTCATCTAAACTATGAAAATTATGGGGTCAGTTTGACTTCATCTTTTTCAAAACTAAATTTTTTTTTAAACGTCCTTCCGAAGCGGGCAACGGGATTTCAATTCTGATGACCGACCGCTTCTTACGGGCAAACCCCACACAAAAAATAGTGCCGACATATCTGCAACTTGGTCTTGAGACTTCACATATTGCACTTGTATCTCCTTTCGTTCGATGCATTCTCTGATGTAGTGATAACACATATCAATGTGCTTTCTTCTATCGTGAAAAACAGGATTCTTTGCTAGCACGATTGCAGACTTTTTATCGATACAAATCTTAATCGCCTCTTCTTGTGATAAACTTAACTCCTTTAATAGATTTCGAAGCCAAATTGCATGACAAACACATGAGGTTGCAGCCACGTACTCTGCTTCGCAAGTAGAAAGAGTGACAATTGGTTGTTTCTTTGACATCCAAGTGAAAGCAGTGTCTCCTATGAAGAACACGAACCCTGTAGTGCTTTTTCTATCATCCATGTCTCCAGCCCAATCACTGTCGCTATATCCTACAAGCTTGAAATTGTTGGATGATGAGTAAAATAAGCCAAAATCAATTGTACCTTTGATATAGTGCAAACTTCTTTTAGCAATCTTCAGGTGGGTAACAGTCGGAGTCTCCATGTAACGACTGACAAGTCCAACAGCATAAAGAATATCAGGTCTTGTGCATGTTAAGTAGCACAAACTTCCAACCAAACTCTTGAAAAATGTTGGATCAATTCGTTTTCCCTCATCAAACTGTGATAACTGGACTCCACATTCTACAGGGGTTTTATAGGTTGACTGTTCTCCATCTTGAATTTCTTCAATATCTCCCTTGCATAACCTTCTTGAGAGATAAAGATCCCATCTTCCATTTGCTTGACTTCAATGCCAAGGTAGAATGTCATGAGCCCAATATCTGACATTTCGAATTCCTTTGTCATCGCTTCTTTGAACTTTTCAAATATGCTTTGATTGTTTCCTGTGAAGATTAAGTCATCGACATATAAACAAACAATCAAGATCTTTTCATCCTCATTCTTGATGTAAAGAGCATGCTCATAAGGACATTTTATGAAGCCTTTCTCTTGCAGATGCTTGTCTATTCGACTATTCCATGCTCATGGTGCTTGCTTTAGCCCGTATAGAGCCTTCTTTAGCTTTAGAACCTTGTCTTCTTGCCCTTTGATTTCATATCCTGGCGGCTGCTTAATGTAGACTTTTTCTTCAAGTATTCCATTCAAGAAGACATATTTCACATCCATTTGATGTATTCTCCACTTATTTTGAGCTGCCAAAGAGATAATTAGTCTAATAGTTTCCAATCGAGCAACAGGGGCAAATACCTCATCATAGTCGATGTCTGCTCTTTGACTGTACCCTTTTGCCACTAATCTTGCCTTGTATCTTTCAACTTCGCCTTTGGAATTCTTCTTCGCTTTGTACACCCACTTTACATCAATTGCCTTATGCCCTTTAGGAAGTGAAGCCAGCTCCCATGTGTCGTTCTTCTCGATCGCCTTGATTTCTTCATCCATTCCATCTTTCCACTTCTTACTTTGTATGGCTTCTTGGAAGTTCATGGGTTCACAGTCGGCAAAGAGACAAAAAAGAGTAAGATTATCTTGATTCATAGTTACCTCATAAAGATCTTCTAATCTTATGAAGCGTGGTACTATTTCACTTGAATTTTCTCTCGAAGTTGATGACAATGAGTTACTTTGAGTACTTGTAGTCAATGTTGTTTATGAAGTAGTAGGCTCTTCTCTTACTTGCTCGATCCTTGGTTGTTCCGCGTCTTCTTCTTGAAAGTATGGGAAAAAGTTGTAGCCCTCAGCATGTAGTCCCCAGTCTCATTCTTCTCCTTCATCGAATATGACATCTCTGCTGATGGTTGTTTTCCTTGTATTTGGATTGTATAACTTGTAGCCTTTCGAGTTGTTGTCGTAACCAATAAAAATGAACTTCTCGCTCTTGTCATCCAGCTTACTTCTTTTCTCGTCGGGTATGTGTA
>NW_018165783.1:95344-95913 GCF_001263595.1 Phalaenopsis equestris | reverse complement strand
CGAGTAAACATCCTTCACATAATTGATCAGGGTGGTTGATGCTAGGTAATCCTCTCACCATCTCTTTCTTTGAAAGCAAATCGAGTCCTCCAAAATTGAGATGCCCAAATCGAAGATGCCAGAGCCAAGAAGCATCTTTATAATAGGTCTTCAGACATTTGACAATATCGTTTTGAATGTTGAGTGAGAACATTCTATTTTTAGACATTGGCACCTTAGCAATCAAGTTACCAATATTGTCTTTTAATAAGAGAGTATTTTCTTTCAAGTGAATATCATATCTTTTTTCCAAGAGTTGCCCTAAACTCAAGATATTGCTTTTCATATTCGACACAAAGTAAACATTAGAAATAAATTGATGCTTCCCATTTTTCTGACGGATAAGAATGTTACCTTTGCCTTTCACCTCTATCTTGGACTCATCTCCAAAAGACACATTGCCACTTACTGATTCGTCAAGCTCTACAAACATGTTTCGTCTCCCACACATATGGTTGCTTGCGCCGGTGTCCAGGTAACATGTACTATCTTCCCCTCTTTCATTGTCCTTGTATGCTAGAAGTAGAGTG
>NW_018165783.1:54994-93863 GCF_001263595.1 Phalaenopsis equestris | reverse complement strand
TTATATATATATATCTTGTATATATTATATTATTATATTTTTATAAGTAATACTAATATATTAATATTAAGAATTTGATATATATTATAATTTATATTATATAAATATACAAATATATTACTAATATATTAATATATTATTATTATTTATTTATTATATATTATAATTTATAAACGGTTGGCGAACACAGCTTTTTTTATTTTTATTTTTCTGACAGCGCTGCTCCTCTCCGTTCATGCCTGCTCTCTCTGGAATCTTCCCTGACAGCTCTCACCGCCTCCTGAGGTCGAGTATGCCTGTCGGCCACTTCCCTGTAACAATTTTTCCCGCTCAATTTTCACCTGGTATGGTTCCTCTTCCTCTCTTGCGGCTAGGGGAGGATTTTGGGGTTGGTTTTTGTTTTTTTCATTCGTGCGGAGGAGTAATTCGTTTGGGCGATTTCTTCATCGAGTTGGAATTTTTTTTTCAGTCCGTTACTTCTTCTGAGATCAGTGTTTTCTGGAAGTAAGGTCTTCTTCCTTTGCTTTCCTCTTCAGCTGTTTAATGAAATGTTTAATTCCATGATAAAGTTATTCCTTATCCTTGTTTGGATAATTGAGGATTAAAGATGAAATTCTTGATGGTAAGTTGAAGGATTTGCAGTTCCTGACGATATCTGCTTTTGAATTATTGTAACATACATTCCGGTTTATTTACTTCCATGAGAAGAAAGTAATCTTGTAAATAGTATAGGTGGTAAAATATTTGGGTTTTTTTTCATATATATATATATATAGTCAAGAAGATTTGATTGTAGCAAAATTTTCTTTCTCTTGAGAGTTTCTTCATGTGTTATAATGCCACCTGAATTGGAGGATTTTAAGTTTCGAATCTTAAATCTGTGAACCAATATATCTTGCTTCTTTCTCTTATACTTCTACTTCTGGGAATATGAAAGCTTACTAGAGAAATTGCACTACATTTAGGCTTTATCGGTGGAAAGAATTTGATATTCTTTCTTTCACTTATTGTTCCTAAGCCTTATTGATGTTAGGCCCCGATTATGCAATGGTGGACTGGTTTGAAATATAAGTCAGGTGTTCACCTTTTTTATTTGATCGTTTCTACGAGGAAGAGGTGATATTGTGATAAAATAAGCGACAATTATACTGAAATATTATTTTCTGCTGAAGATTAAAGGCGTGATATGTTTTTTCTTTTTTGATGAACTGTTAATTGTCATATCTTTGATGGTTAAGATCTGAATCGTTATAAGCAAGGAAGCTTTCAAGTCCTTGAATCTTCTTTCGTCATAGTTTACCTTGTTGAAATGACATCATTAAATTCGCTACTACAAAACAGATAATATATGGATTTTTTTTTATTTTTATTTTTTTTATTTTTATGTTTCATCCTTTTGGACACCATGATTTCTGATCATGCAGCTTGAAATCAAGTAAATAATCCATCCAATTATTTATATTTTGTTGATTCAATATTGCATATTCTAATGTTTCATCCAAGGACCTACTTCTTCTTTCAAATATGAGGTTGCTCCATAAAACAATTATACCACACACCTATTGAGAATTTTTTTTTTTTTTGCAATTGTTTTATTCTTATGCTTGGATCAACTACTTTATTTAGAATGTACAAACACAGAAACCACTTCTTGTCAATGGATTCATTTTCATTCCTGTTAGCAATACTTTCAAACATGTGTGTGTGTGTGTGTGTGTATATATATATATATATATATATAGATTTCGTTTGTTTTTATATATTCAATTCTCATGCATTTGGAAAGGTCAACATACAAATCACCTGAAATTTGCTAGTTACAAATTCATCATTCACTTTCATCCAATTTCGTGAGGATGTTTACATACATACCACTTAGCTGCCATATATTTATAGATCTATCACCAAAATTTTCTTTCTACATATGTATGTAAATACATAAGAATTAGGTGGTATGTTTGTCAATATTCCTTCGCTAGCAGCAATCGGATTCAATTTTGGGAGTTTCTTTGATAAACTTAAAGAAGAGGAGATTCAGATGATTTGGAGAAGGCAATGTTGTTCTTTAATCTTTTCACTGCTAATAATAAATGGTGGCATATTCTTATAAATTAATTTTGAGTTGGACGTTATAAATTCATGCTTTCTCATTCGCTCTTTCTAGAGCGTTGATGTTAAAATAATGGAAAAACTCATTATAGGATGAGAAGTAATGCAGTTTCCATATTTGTAGATAGTGTACTTATAAGCAATTGGATTGGGAGATGTGACATTTCGACATTCTTATCTACCCCACATCTCTTTTATTAAGAGGATTTACATACATACCACTTGATTTTATTTTTTACCTCGGAGATCTTTAAATTTTTGTTCAAACTTCTCTAAGCTTATAAAAGGATCGAGGAAGTTGAGAATCTTTCTCTCGCAATTTAAAGAACTCGATTATTTGAATGCCAATTTGGGAAATGGCTTTGTTTTTTTACCTGCTAAAGCTGACTGTTTCTCGGCCTGGCTATATGGAATTGTTTTTTTTTAAAATATTATTATTATTATTATTTTTTTCTTACCTGTTGTATTCTATTAAAGCCATGAATTGCTATTCATAAATATGTTTGAGTGGTAAAATGAGATTTGGGATCTCTTCTTTAAGACTTGCTTTCATTGATATAAGTTGAAGATGGATTTGCTGACCTGCATCAATTAGTATATCTATAAGTTTGAATTATTATTATAACTCACCTATGTGCTGAAGATATAACTAATTGATTAAAAGTTTGAAAGATTTCTTTTCTTTGTTTGGTTATTGGGAAATAACAAGTTTAGATAGTATAAATTCAAACTGAAAAGTTGGCTACTAAATAAATAAACCTGTAGGAGTATTGTTGTAATTATAGCTAACCTGGGCATTAACGGCAGCATGTTATTTATTTCTTTAACTTTTTACATCTGATACAATGAAATCTATAAGAATAGATTATTTGTCTTGAACTCCCAAGCACATCACTTGGCTTTATGTATTCTTGCAGTTCATACATATACATTTGCATATAAATCACTTGATATTTGTTATTTACAAAATCACCAATTACTTTAACTCAATTTTTAAAGATATTTACATACAAGTTGCCTAATTGTCATTATTCTTTAAATGCTTATGTATACAAGTTTAAGTGAACCTGTATCGGCTACTGTATACCTTGCATAATTTTATGTAATAACCTTTGTGGTGATATTTACTATTATCACTATGGATGACTCTAATTGTTAAAAATGGGAGATAACGGGGAAAGTTTTTCCATACTCCCAGTTCTTTAACATTATTTATCAAAGCATTAATGCAACGATATTGTAATAATGAATCAAAACATTCTATTTTAGTTATACCGGAATGAGCATAGTTCATTTATACTTTCACAAGTGGGCATAAGACTTCTTTCTCATTCAGAAATTTCGAATCTGCTTTATTGCAGTAATTAAGGGTGTGAGTACAGTAAATTTGCCGAGGATCTTTATCTAGAAATGTCTATACAGATTTTTTTCTTTTTTTTCAAATTCATACCTGGAATGTACATTTGATTATTTTGAGCAAACAGATATGACAGCTTGATCTTATAATTAATACTTTGTAAAAGAATAATTAGGAAGAAAATATATAGAGAAGTGAAATTTCGGCTTTGTTTATGTAACTCAAGTTTGAACAGTGGATACTATATTTAATGGTTTAATCTAATGACATAGAAATATAAATATACTTCTCCTTGAAGGTTTGTAGAGTATAAAATGTTTATATATACCCAAAATTTAAACTCAATAAGTGGAGCATTAAAGTTATGAAAATACTTGATATGAAATATCTAAAGTTATTATTGGATAAGTATATGGATTATCAAAGTCGTCTATAAGTTCGAGATGAGGGGTAAAGACAATGATGCAAAAAATCACTATCAACTTTTCTATAGATGAAATTATTAAATCAATATTCAGTTAGTAAGATGTCCTTTTCTCCCTTTGAGTCGCCGGTAGCTCCAATCTTTCCTTAAAAGATTTGTAAACCTACAATAGATACTACGCTAATAAAACAATAGATACTATAAGATAACAGATACTACACTTACAAGGCAATAAATACTACACTTACAAAATAACAAACACTATGCAATAGATATTACATATTCGATATTACATACATATACACTACACTTTTAGTTTAACAAATTCATAGACTACACACCTCACCACTACATATAGATACACTACATGTTCAGTTTAACCAGTTTATAAGCTACACAACTCACCACTACATATAGATGTACTACAATTTCAGTTTAACAAGTTCATAGGCTACACACCTTACCACTACATACAGACACATTGCACCTTTAGTTTTAAAGTTTAGATATTATAAGAATAGATACTACATTTCTAAAGTTCATATACTACTCATTGGTTACTCATCAAATAAGTGATAGGGATTGGAATTGCCCGATTATGGGGGGTGATTTGCTGGTGACTTCTGATTGATATTGATAGATAGACTTTGATATTTTAGTTGCATGTGGGAATGAGATAAAAAAAAGGTTTAGTCTGAGCCAATCCCCAAATTAAAATCTTATACCTTACTTTGATCTTTCGTATGCTTATTCCTCAAATTTTTTTAAAATGCAAATTCTAAATGTTTATCTAATCCATTTATATTATGCAATTTGTTTTGAAGCATCAACAGAATTAACCAGGTACGCCTTTAGTTTTTGTTTTCTTTACTTCCTTCACTGCATAGTTCTTTTATTTTGTTTAACTGTACTTTATTGCATAATTCCTGCATTTTCTCTAGTGTATTTAATTACATAGCCTGTTTTTCTCTCTATTCCTTACTGCACCATTCTGTATACATCTGCCTGTATTCATTGCTTTCAGTTAAAAACTTCCTAGCATGTTCTTACAATACCTTTTGGTAGTAAGTATAAAATTTTGATGGGTAAATATAACATTGTGATGGGTAAAATATAACATTGCATTTTGAATATATAGTTAATATTTGGATGTATAAAAAGATGGATAGTTTAGGTAGGTGGAGAGCATTTTGAAGTGTGAGGTATTTGTTTCCTAAGTCCAAAAAATTCAATGAAGTTAATAAGCTCTTTATGGTTCAGTTGAACACATACATACATGGTTTTGCAGCAATATAAGCAGAAGCATCAACATCATACTCTATATTTTAGCTATTTATTCGAGTCAGAGATGCCGAAAAACAATCACACTTTTGTCTAGAAAAATCTGGATGCATTCAGTAAATCTACTTGATATTTGAGGCAATCAAACACTAGAGAAAAACTAAAAGTATATGAAAGTCAACAAATCTAACTAATAAAGATTTGAATTGATTTGAAGTAAAAAAATAATCTCATAGAAAGACATCACAAAGGGATGGCATAAGGCTTAACAGACTTCAAAAACCTTTTCATAGCTAATCATAGATGGGATGACAAAATGGTATAACCGATGGTAAACGACATAGTTTATTGCCAAAAAAAAAAAATTATATGTAAGTATTAATTGAATGCCTTAAAGATGCCTCTAAAAGACAATCAAATATCATCAGCATCAACAGTAGTCATAGCCCAACGATATTTATAAGTATTATTAAATCATTCAAGAGGTGCCCTTTAACTCTCCAACTAGCCCGATTGATGAAGGGAAATTAAAATATCCAAATGAGATTAAGGCCATGAATGATATTCTTGCTTCCACGAACAGAAACTCGCAAAATAAAAAAAAAAGCAAACAAATCCAGCAACAAAGATATTTAGTATGGTAAAACATGAGTGATGGTATCCACCAATGATAATTTAACAAGACAATTTACTCTTTTACCTGGTTGTTTGTTAAATCCTTGGGACCGATTTCAATTCTAAGGGGAACTCCTTTCATTTTTCAATGAGAATACTCTAATTAGGCGAATAATTTTCTCTCAAGTCATGCTTTGCCTTGAATCCTGCTGCTTGCAACGTTTGAACAACAGATGAGCAGGCTGCAAATATGGTCTGTGTATCTGCATCCTTGTAAGGTACAGGAACTACAATAACTTGGACCGCTGCAACTTTAGGTGGTAGCAACAAGCCTTTATCATTAAAATATGTAAAAAAAAGGCATTAAAATGTCATGGAGTCAATTACATATATTTTTGATGATATTTTGCTTGTATTTGATTGGTGACAGGTAAACCCATAGCTTTAAAAGCACTTTTATATGTCTTCCAATTAATCTTATACTTTTCATGCGCTCAATAAATGTAAAATCATCATGAAATTCAATGAAACTCAAACGATATATAGTTCATATATCTCACAAGAGTTTGGAGATTATAGTAAGCATTAGATACAATAAAATAAAATTGAAAAAAGTCAATTATCCTCTCTCTTTCTCTGTCTCTCTCTCTCTCTCTACACACACACAGAGTTAGAATCTTCAATTTTTCATTATAGATCCCAAGTCCATGTAAAAAAAAAAATTGAAAGTTTTTGTTATTTTGACACTTGAAAATCAACTATAAGACTTATACCAAAATTCATGAAATGAATCATAATTTTGATTTTGTTAATGTTAAGGAATGCATGGAAGCAACATGTCTGTCATGACCCGGGTGAAATGAGGCAAATACCAAAGAAAGTTTTCGTGGGAAAACAACCTTACAAGATGTGCCAAAATGTAACATGATCATAGTGAGAAGTAATTGTAGGGTTGGTTGGTTAGTCTGTAGGCTACAAGAGATATGCCATAATTCAACCTAATTGTAAGGAATATATCCAAAAGTTGACAATGCATAAAATCAAAATTAATTTTTTTATAAAGAAATTTGGTAAATGTGAATGGGTAAATAAAAAAAAATCACACAGTGATTAGAAGAAGAATAAATATTGCATAATTTCAAGAATCTAAATGGAAAGGAAAAACAATCCAAATGCAGTTTCTACGCTAATGAATGTTAAAAAAATAAGAACTCGCACTTTACCTTTTTTTTTTAAAAAAGGTACAAAATTTTAAAGAAGGTTAATTGATTAATTAATGGTTAAGTTGTTATTATTGAAAACACCATAATATGCTTAATTATAAGCCTCAAATGAAAATCTAAATTTTGGGAAAAGATGAAAAAACTATTACAAGTAATACTTGACTAAAATAAAATAACTATGACCGATAACTTAAATAAACATTTAAGTTTAGAATGAATAGCTACATAATGGTTTATATTTTGTATGGAAGTAAAGATAAAAACATAATAAAAGTGGCTATATCTTATTTTTAGGCTAGAATGTGACAAAGAAGAGCATGTAGTTACCATTAAAAGTAGAGCCGCCAAGTAACAAATAAATATTTTTTCTTCCCTTTGAAGGAAAAAAAATTGAAAAATTTGTTAAATAATTCCTTGAGATCACAAATCAATAATATTAATTATGAATGTAAATCTTCAAGAATAAAAAAATTACTCAAGAAAATCACAAAATAATTTTATAATTCTTGATTTTTTTTCTATTTTCTCTCTTTTTTTTGTTGCATTTTTCTTTACTTTTTATCATTTTTATTCAAAGATATCATACGAGACCAAGAGCATTCCTTGATCTCTCTATTTGGTCGAGTACATGAGCACGAGGAGCAACGAGAGGTTTGGATTGTCGAGCGGAATAACATGATTTCTGAAATAACATGCACACTTTTTGGTGTAACTTAATTTCAGCCTAATTTTCATAAAGTGCTTGAAAATCACCTTGAAGTCGTTCAAGTTCCAAGATTTTTGCTTTAGTTGGCAATTTCATTTTCATCAAAATGTGTATTAGGCTTTACATTTAAACAATTTATGCTTTACATTATCATATACACACTTTTTGGTAATTGTGGTTCTTGCTTGGTGGGTCATCTATGCATAAAGACATGACATTTTGGTAGATGATTATAATAACATTGTTTATTTATGTTTAATTCATGTTGATGCCTAGGCAGGTCCCCGATGGGAGATTTGCATAAGAGTCAAGCATATCATCTTCATTCAATTTCATATTTGTAATGCCCAAGGGGTTCTTATTTTACGTTCATTGGCAGGGTGCAAAATCATGAGTAAATCCTTTTTTTCACTCTTTGAGGCAATTTGCTACTTAATTACAAATAAGTATTCGTTGTACTTTCACCCTTCTATTCATTATTTTGACTCTCACATTATTTTGCAATGAGAAAAATTTATTTTTGTGCCGAAAAATCTTAATATAATATGGTAGGGCTTTGGCATCACCCCCTACATAGAACCAAGAGCAGGACATCCTAACATGTGTCATTTGAACCACGTAAAGGTGCGGTGAAAGTTAGCCATATTGACCTGTATTAAGAAATTTAAAACATACAAAAAATTCTTTTGGAAAACGGTTAAATATTGAGGGAAACAATCATATGAAGGTTAAAGCCTCTGCAAATGATGATTATTGTGAAAATATATTACCCTACAATCAACCCATTACTTTTGCTCATGTGTGTGCCTCTAGCAGCCTTCTAAAGCCTGCCAGTTAGCAAGTTGCAGTCTTGCTCCTAGTCTCACACAACGGGGCTCTTCTCTGCCCACTATCACACTCCAACCAACCTCTTTGATAGTTACACATTGCAATCCATGAGCATTCATACACTAGCCAACCTCCTCTTCTACCTTTGTCACAAAGACTGCGACCATCAAATCGTTTGAATAAAATTCTCTTCATCCGATGAACACAAGCACACAAATAAGACAATTATAAAGACTTTCTACAAAACACATATTTCAAGAAAACCCAACATTCAAAAGAAATTTGAAAATTTTACGAAAAAGATTTCACACAAAAATTTGAAGATGAAATAAGGAAAAACAAAGGAATAAATTATATATAACTCTTGTGGAAGAAGTTAACACCAAAGGACCACACATTTAGTTCCACAAAGATATAGAAAAGTTAAAAAACTTGTTGATAACACAAAAAAACTCCCATTATGAATCCTTCTCATTCAATCCACCAATAAAAAATAATTGAGCCTACAAACGAAGGTATATGAAGCACAAACAAGGAGGCACAGACACGAGATGATAAGATAAGGGAACACAACTTAAGTGGACAATATAAAACATGATACCTCATAGACATGTTTTAATATTTACATAATTCAGTTTAACATGATTATATAATTTGTATTAAGGTTGACAAACAATTTATAAAAGAAAAAAGTTGGACACTGATCTAATATATGCTTCATCCGTGACCACAAGTAATCAACTCATTGATATACTCATAAAAAAGTTATAGAGAATAATCATGAATTTAAGGAGTCGATATTAGACACAAGACAACTCTAGGTAAGATAAATTCAGACATTTCAGATCCATAGACTCATCCCTTAGTTGGCATTACTGAGGGAGGTTCCGCAGGTCAAAGATGTGACTATTTACTTCATTGAGATGTTCTGTTTGAGAAAACCATAACTCTAATGTTGATAGTTTAAAACAATTAGCTAACATTCTTATCAAGCTGTGTGGACCTTTATATTTTTCAAATCTATGTAATAAGTTAAATCTAGTTGATAAATATACACAAGCTTTAAAGGACATGTTAGAATCACAAAAATCTCATTTGAAAACTGATATATATTTGCATAGTGAAAAATATTAAATGGGCATGCTCTAGATTATCGTACTCAATCCCCTATTATAAATAGGAGATCAAATACAATATCCTAGAGTACACGATACTATAAATAAGGGGTTCTATAGTGAATACTATGCACCAAAATATTATTATCCTCTGACCAAAATAAATGAACATAAAAAATATCATTCAATGTTAATGATGTCTAAGACATGCAATAATGCTCATCAATAGATTTAAAATATAAACAATTAAACAACATAAAAAATAGCAAACAAGTGCATGTATAGGAATGTAGAATTTAGTGACAAAATCTTAGGCTTTTATAACGAAGGAAAACAAACTTAATGACCCACCTATGAAATCCACACCGAGAGATGAACTTTAGATATAAGAATTCCCTGACTTTAAATAAATTATATAAAAGTTTCAATATACCCTAAAATGTTAGAGATATAAAAGACCATAAGAAAGACCTTTCTGTAGAAGAAAAATATTTATTTGTTGAAGCATAAATAACATTCAAGAATGCAATTTTATCCCTAAATCATTTGATAATAAAAGAAATTGTCTTTTTACATTTTTCAGTGTAAATTTTTTCATAATACCCTAAAACTATGCAAAGAGGATATTGATAGAGCCACTTGGAATTTTCATCTATATCATGATAATTTATTTTATAACTTCCAATAAATTAATTTTTAATAAAGTTTTGTTAAAAGTGCCAACAAAGTCTAAAAATTCAAGGTGGATCCATCTTCCAAGTTTTTAGAAAATAACAAATCATCATGATAAACCAAGTTACACATTTTGTATCATGTGGAAGTGGGCATCACATAGTATGAATAGTACCAAGAAAACTAAGAAATGAAAATGTTCAAAAAATAAATTCTTCTCTAAACCAAAGAGAATTTATGGAGCATAACAGAATTCAAATATTTTGTAGCTCCACTATCAATTACCAAACGCCAATGTTAATTTTTTAGCATTTCATAAATTAACCTCAAATTAATTTCCTTACATTCAAATAAGGCTTAATAAAAGAACCTAAAATTCACTACTAAAGCAAACTTTTCGATGATAATTAACAAATAGTATGCTAAATATTCTTACACTGCCAGCAAGGGGCAGAAAAACACTACATGTTTCAACCAGTCATGAAGGAGATGAAATTAAGAATATACAATCATCTCTGGTAGAATAGCAAATTACCGTGAGGGTGCTGTATGCCCAAGAATTTTTCTAAACATTAGCCTTTTCGCCCTTCTCATTCTCAAACTCTATCTCAAATATTTTTGCAAAATTTTGACCGAGGCAATGTGAAGGGACTCCTTGTATTACACAACCTGTATTTGGAATAAAAGCCTAACAGGCAGAAAAAATTATTATATACAGTCATATAACAATATTCTAAGAAATTGTTGAAAATTATTACAGTAAAATGTAGCTCTTGATATTTAAGGTAGTCATTTCAGACCTCAACATTTGTAGTAAAAAATTCTCAATAAACTTCTCTAATTCACTTTTCTTTGCTTTAATTACAAAAATCACAAGATACTCTTCATAAATTCTTCTATAAAGTTTCAATATATCAAGAACTTGAAATCATTGTTAAAATTTAGGTTCTTAAAAACAACAAGAAAGGAAAAACATTCCCATGGCACCACAAAAAAGGAAAAATATTCCTGTCAGACATACAAATTACCAACATTAGAACTTTCAAAGTTAAAAACAGTACAAACCAGCTAAAGGAATGCAAAATATTCGAAACAGAGCTCAATAAAAACATATATTTTTTTGAGTTTAATCCATGTGGAAATCATTCGTTATCCCATCAACCTTAGTACATTTAAGTCTGCTAAATATAAAAAGTATGCAAGAAAACATAAGACATAAACTGTAAATTAGATGAAATTAACTTAAAATTAAGATAGTCTTTATTGTATAATGCCAAAAGATAAACTACAACTACCTCTTTAGCGACAAAAGCTGTATGACCTTCTTGCTAAAGAAACTCCCGACTCCTTGAAATGTTCAGAAATTCATCAGAAACTAATTTTACTTGTGCTTTAAATGATAAAAATATTGATGACAGCTCATAAGAGATAGAATATGTTGTCATAAAGATCTGCCTCAATGAATGTGAAGTCTGTGAAAAATAAATTTCTAATAGAAATGTAAAATAATGCATTTGTCCAGATATTTTTCAATAGACAAAAAGAAAAGTAAAACCCACAAAATACTTAATTCAAACTGATCATTACAACATCTTGAAGAATACTTTTTTCATTTCTCGTAACTTTCTGAGAAAAAAAAAAGAAAAGTTTAACTCTGGACAGTACACAAAGGAAATTAATGTAATCTTTTGAAGCATCAAAGTGGTTGATACATATCACTTGAAGTGAAATTTCAATTAGTTTTTAGTGAGACCCTCAGCTGCAAGCCAATTATTTTTCATTAAGATAAATGTAGATATGCTAAATGCTCACAAACTCAACTAGATGCACACTTAGCAAATAAAACTATGTCCTTAAAACAATAAAATAATCTTAATCACCTAAATGATATTAGCATTAAATACATAAGATTTCATTTAGCTAACACATTATCTTGACTACTAGGTCTAGTTTCATAACTTATATTTCTACGGTACTGCATATCTAGTGAAATTTTAGAATATACAACTATAAGAGCTTCGAACTCTTGCCTATTTACTATTATTTCAACTGTAGTGTTGAGAATTTTTAGTGATTATACAATTCATAGTCTCATAAAAAATATCTCATTTTTCATGGGATTCAATCACCCAAATATACGTCTCCATTATTTTTAGGAGGTTATTAAATTTGAATTACTGCCTATGATTCTTTTAGATTGGATACTCCTATTCAAACTTCATCAAAGGTTGCTAAAGAAAAATGAAAGTCTTGAAATCTTCATGATGATTAATTAAATGAAATAAAAATTGCACATAATGGACATTTTGCTTGAGAGACAGAAAAAAAAAAAAGTAAAAGAATACCTTATGAATGGAGTGGGGTGGCTGAACTCCCACCGTATAACATTGCACCACTGGTTTAGTTTTAATGACAAATCGTAGTTGTCCCCTAATCTTTTTGGAGAAATAAGGATACATCACAGTTTCACTTGTAGGGTGAATTGCAATAGGTATCTTCAAATTACTCTGCCCACATTTCATGATCCACACAACCTATGTGAAGTCAGAACATATCAGCAAAAGAAACCCACAAACACATGAATAGTACCATTACTCAAATAAATTAAAGTTGAATGTGCGTTGTAAAAATTATAGATTATTCAACAACCCAACATGAAAAGCATGAATATTTTGAAGCCAAGCAAGCGAGCTAACCATTCTAATTAAAGTTATTGCTAATATAAAATCTTAGTTTCTACCATAGAACTAAATGTATAAATCCCATACTGTTGGAAATTAAATGATCAACTTTCTAAGAAAGAGAATCTGGCTTATAGTTTTAAAAATAATTATATGCATGTTAGTGTATACTTTAAAATTATTCGAACAAATCCTAACTCAATTAATTTTTGGCTCAAAGATAAATTGACTTATATAATGTCCTAGATTTTTAGTTGGATTAAAACTAAATATTTGACATTGAGCTGGGTTTAGTCTAACTTTTAAATCTAAATTATTGTCATTAATAATAATAAATAATGTTAAGAGATATGGAATAATATTCTTAGATGATCATCTTTATTTTATTAAAAAGCCATATTAAATATTAAATATAAATCTAACAACTTCCATTATTATTTTTTTAAATAGCATATAAACAAGTTAATCAAGTATTGTTGACTAAAAATATATGTAATTATAAATCTTATCTAATAATGAAGAGAACTATCATAAATACTGTCATTATAATTTTATATATCAAATCAAGCATCATTAAAGAAAATTTTATTCACATCCCCAATATCAAATTCTCACATAATTTTCTTCTCATCATTAATGTCAAAATCTCACATATAAGCCTCAACCCAATCTATATGTCCTGGTGAACTTCAATGCTAACAAACCCATTAAATCAATCAAAACTATAAACCAACTAAAATTATATATATTAGCCTTGATATACTAGGACACATTACAAGATGTAACCCAATATTTCTAATCAATTTCTTTGATGTAATGAATTTGGATCCACTAATGTTAATAGACTGAAACTACTAGTATTGCTAGGATGAAGAAACTATGAGCTCTCCATGTTGCCTACCTCCATTCTTCTAACATTCATCATTAAAGCTAAAATACTAACCTTAAACATAAAATTGATAATAAGTAACTCGAACTTAATCAAGGATATTCTCCCAAGATCAAGAGAGTTGATTAATTATGTTGGCTCGCCCATAGAAAATTTAGATGATATATCTAAAAAACTCTGATCTTACATCAAGAAAAACCTAATTAAACTAAAACGAATTAATCTAATGAAGAAAACTGCTACTTTAGAAGACATCCACAATATCCTCAAGGACCAAGCAAATAAGGCAATCAAACTCACGTTCCCTACTCATCAAATTGTTTTTTGAATAAGCATATAATATAAAAGAACGCAACAAATAGAAGAAAAGAAAATGTCAAAAAGAACAAACAAAAGTACAACCACTAGGAATTCTCACATGCTTAGTGTTGAAAAAGTGGCCCGAGACTAATGAAAATTTCTTTCATAAATACACAGATTTAATGTTTAAAAACTTGTAAGAAAGTTACATTGCATTGAAATAACTATACCATTTCATAATGTATCAAAGTTATACTTGAATAAACATAAAAGAAAATTATTTTCAATTTATATACTTTTGCATAAACAAAGTTGATGAGTATGTATGCCCTGCTCGACCAACCATGGAAATAAGAAATGTTACCAGCCACCAATTTAAACACAAATTAAATTAAGGAACACTTCAGAGTAAAATTATGTACCAATTATTAATGAGCAATGGCAAAGTCTTCCAACATAAACTAGCATAAAATGTCAATGTTCACATTTTAAGGGGTCTCGTTTGGTTCATTGAATTTCAATAAACTAAATGCAAGAAATTTTATGATTTTGGTGTCTAGTTGGATAAAAATAGAATGTAATATAAAATTTTGATGAACTCGAAATTCACTCTGCAGTTCAAAACTGCTGTATTATGAATTTGTTGGATTTGGGAAAATTTCAAATATACTATAAACTGCAGCCTGCCAATTATTAGCCGCCAGCTTCTCACCGCCCAACCCAGCTCGCAATCCTTCAGTGCTATCCCACTGCTGTAGCCAACTACTCCCATGCCAATCGCTTCTCGTCATTGCTTGCCACTGCCATCGACCGTTTTTTGACATCGATTTTATTTTCCTTCAAAATAAATTCAAAAATTAAACTTCTGTATTCATTTTGCAATGAATCAAGTAACTTTAAAATATTTCAAATAAACAACATTTCAATTACATTGCATTCCAAACAGTCCCTTAGTCAATGACCTAAGAAATTCTATTTGCCCAACATCTGGAACACTTGTCATTAGTTTGAAACATGAGTATGGCTTTAGTGAGGAACAACTAAGGTAGCTCAATATAAGCAGCAGCTCGAGCGTTTCTTCACATGAAAGTTGGTAACTCTCAAGTGACATCCAAAATCTTCTGTCGAGTAGATCTTCCAGGAAAGCAAGTAAATATCTTTTTTAGAATTTTTAATGTGCAAAGCATGAGCTTACCAGTTTTATAACAGGGTAAATATGAATTAAAAAAAAGGTAGAGAACACCAAAATATGATAAAAATGTGAAATACATTAAACAGACTTGCACCTTTGGAGCAAAACCTTTAATATGATCCTTCTCTTTTTGCTAAGCATTCTCTGTTACAAGTAGAGGAAAGTATGGACTTTTTATGTTCAGCTTTTTTATCTCTACATTAAAAAATGCTTGCAAAATTTAAACCACCGAGTCAGCTAAAATCAAACAAGTAAGGAGCTATCCTTAAAAGAAGGGAAAAAAAGATGGTGATAGTTATTAGAACCACACATACCCTTAATAAATAGAGCTATTTTCAATGATTTTTAAAGCTTTAGAATCATAGATAAAACAGAGGGTCGGAGACAATGCATCTTTGGTTCAAGTAAAATGTAGATAAATATAAAAATACATGATGACTACTAACCTTGCAGATAACAAAAAACATTTAAGAACAATGCATCTACAATTTAAGAAACAAGCGCAATAACTTGAGTAGCTGTTTACTTAAATTAAAAAAAACATAATCTAAAATAACTAGAGCAAAAACTTACTTGTAAGGTTTCCCAAATTTCTACCATCAAGGTAGCAAAATGTAACAAACGGATATATCATAGTATTCAATCATTTCACTATTAACAATAACCTAAAGTGCCAACAGACAGAAGAGGCTATTGCAATAAAGTAAAATAAAATAGAGATCCTAAATCATCTATAATCCAAACCTCAGAGTACCATTCTCCAAAATTGTCATCCTTTTTATATGTTAGACCAAGTCTAGTTTCTTTCTTCACTTCCTTCTTCCTTGCTATAAAATGAAATCACTCAATTTAGAACAACATAAGAACTCTGCAATATATACCAAGTAAAATATCTGAAAATCATACCATCTTTGAGCTAGTTGTAGCCATCCTATGCTGACTTGTAACCCTTTGTTGAAATCTATGATCACAAATACATATAAAATTAAAAAGAAGAGACTGATATTCTTAACATTAATAAGCTTAGCATTCTATAACATCCCTTTCTCTTTCACCCTTCACCGTATTAGCAAAGAATGAGAAGGAAGAATGTCAAAAGCATTAAAAGTTGGTGAATAAAAAGTTCATGGACCAATTTCACATGTTTCAGCTATCACCCAAAAAACTAACAATTGCTTTAAGCAGTATGGAAGCTACTTCAAGGGCTCAATTGGTTGCTTAAGGTAAGAATCCATATTTTGAAAGCAAAGAAGTTTGCTGAATATAGAATATAGATGGATGAAGTAACACAACAACAATTTTAAACATTAATAACCTTCTCAAAACTCCTCCAAAATTGATGATTTTGTTTTCACGCTTAAAAAGAGCGAAAAAAAATCGTCATTTTCTAAAACATATTTTCTATTTACTAGAAAACTGAAAGGAAATTTAGAAAAGAAAATGCTAAAATTGCAATACGTCGATGAAGGCCGGTGAGACGTCGCCGACAAGGAAGAACAGGCCGTGTGTGCGGTTCGCCGAGAGGAAAAAGAACGACCAAGGATCTTGCACAAGAAACCATCGGATTGGGCCGCCTGCAATTGGGTGACGTATGCAGCGCTGCGTACGTTCTCCGTATGGAAATTTTTTCCCTGGCACGGAGGAGCATCGGCGGGAGAGTCGTCGCAGACTAGGAGAGCTGGTCGACGAATTTCGAGCGGGAGTCTTAGACGAAGATGGTGGCAAAAAAGACTCGATCAAAAGAGGGGTGCATGCGTGAAACCCTTTGGAAATACCTATTGCAATTTGTCATACAAGAGAAACTGTGATGTATCATTATTTCTCCAAAAAGATTAGGGGACATCGTGATTTGCCTTTAAAACTAAATCAGTGGTGCAATGTTGTACGGTGGGAGTTCAGTCACCCCACTCCATTCATAAGGTATTCTTTTGTTTTTTTATTTTTTTTTTGTCTCTCAAGAAAAATATCCATTATGTGCACTTTTTCCTTCATTTAATTAATCATCATGAAGATTTAAGGACTTTCATCTTTCTTTAGCAACTTTTGGTGACGTTTGAATAGGAGTATCTAATCTAGAAGAATCATAGACAGTAATTCAAATTTAATAACCACCTAGAAATAATGGAGTCGTATATTTGAGTGCTTGAATTTCCTGAAAAATGAGATATTTTTTATGAGACTATGAATTGTATAATCACTAAAAATTCTCAGCATTGCAGTTGAAATAATAGTCAGAAGGTAAGAGTATGTAGCTTTTATAGTTGTATTTTCTAAGATGTCACTAGATATGCAAGTGCGGTTGAAATATAAGTTATGAAACTAGACCAAGGAGTCAAGATAATGTGTTAGTTAAATGAAATCTTATGTATTTAATGCTAATATCATTTAGGTGATTATGATTATTTTACTGTTTGGAGGACATAGTTTAATTTGTTAAGTGTGCATCTTGTTGAGTTTGTGAGCATTTAACATATCTACATTAATCTTATTGAAAAATACTTGGCTTGCAGCTGAGGGTTTCACTAAAAAATAATTGAATTTTCACTTCAAGTGATATGTATCAACCACTTTGGTGCTTCAGAAGATTACATGAATTTTTTTTGCATACTATCTAAAGAAACTTTTTTTTTTCTCGGGAAGTTACGAGAAGTGGAAAATGTATTCTGCAAGATGTTGTAGTTATCAGTTTGAATTAAGTCTAATGTGGGTTTTACTTTTCTTTTTATCTATTGAAAAATATCTGAACAAATGCATTATTTTCTATTTCTATTAGAAACTTATTTTTCAGAGACTTTATCTTCATTGAGACATATCTTCATGACAGCATATTCTATCTCTTATGAGCAACCATCAATTTTTTTATCATTTAAAGCACAGGCAAAATTAGTTTTTGAACATTTCAAGGAGTTGGGAGTTTCTTTGGCAAGAAGGTCATACAGTTTTTGCCAATGAAGAGGAAGTTGATTAAGATGTAGCTGTAGTTTATTTTTTGTCTTTATACAGTAATGACTATCTTAATTTTAAGTAAATTTCATCTAATTTACAGTTTGTACCTTATGTTTTCTTGCATACTTTTTATATTTAGTAGACTTAGATGTGGTAAGGTTTATGGGATAATGAATGATTTCCACATAGATTAAACTCAATAAAGTATATGTTTTTATTGAGATCTGTTTCGAATATCTTGCATTCCTTTGGCGGGTTTGTAATGTTTTTAACTTTAAAAGTTCTAATGCTGGTTATTTGTATGTTTGAAGGGAATGTTTTTTCTTTTTTTGTGGTCCCATGGGAATGCTTTTTCATTCTTGTTGTGTTTAAGAGACTAAATTTTAACAATGATTCCAGGTTCTTGATATATTGGAACTTTATAGGAACTTTATAGAAGAATTTTATGATGCGTATATTGTGATTCCAGTAATCAAAGGAAAGAAAATTGAATTAGAGATGTTTGCTAGGGGTTTTTATACTACAAGTGTTGAGGTCTGAAATGACTACCTCGAATATCAAGAGCTACATTTTACGGTAATAGTGTTCAACAATTCCTTAGAACATTGTCATATTGCTGTATATAATAGTTTTTTCTGCCTGTTAGGCCTTTATTCCAATTACAGGTAGTGTAATACAAGGAGCCACCTCACATTGCCTCGGTCAAATTTTGTAAAAACGTTTGAGATAGAGTTTGAGAATGAGAAGGGTGAGAATGCCAATGTTTGGCAAAATTCTTGGGCATACAACACCCGCACGATAATTTGCTATGCTACAAGAGATATTGTATTTTCTTAATTTTATCTCCTTCATGATTGGTTGATACATGTAGTGTCTTTTCTGCCTCTTGCTGGTAGTGTAGGAATATTTAGCATATTATTTGTTAATTATCTTCGAATAGTTTGTTTTAGCTGTTAGTTTTAGGTTCTTTTATTAAGTCTTATTTGAACGTAAATAAATTAATTTGAGGTTAATTTATGAAAGGCTAGAGAATTAACATTGACGTTTGGTAATTGATAATAGAGCTACAATATATTTGAATTCTGTTATGCTCCATAACTTCTCTTTGGTTCAAGGAAAACTTTATTTTTGAACCTTTTCATTTCTTAGTTTTCTTGGTACCATCCATAATATGTGATGCTCATTTCCACATGATACAAGAGGTGCAATTTGGCTGATCATGATGATAATTTGTTATTTTCTAGGAATTTGGAAGATTGGTCAACCTTGAATTTTTAGACTTTGTTGGCACTTTTAATAAAACTTTGTTATAAATTAATTTATTGGAAGTTGTAAAACAAATTATTATGATATAGATGAAAATTCCAAGTGACGCTATCAAGATCTTCTTTGCATAGTTTAGGGTATTATAAAAAAATTCACACTGAAAAATGTAAAATGACAAATTCTTTTGTTATCAAATAATTTTGGGATAAAATTCCATTCTTGAAGGTTATTTATGCTTTATCAAATTAATATTTCTCCTCTATAGAATGACCTTTCTTATGGTCATTTATATCTCTAACCTTTTAAGGTACATTGAAAATTTTTATATATACTTTATTTAAAGTGAGTGAATTCTTATATCTAAAACTCATCTCTCGGTGTACATTTCATAGGTGGGCCACATAGTTTGTTTTCCTTCGTTATAAAGGTCTAAGATTTTGTCACTAAATTCTACATTCCTATACATGCACTTGTTTACAATTTTTTATGTTATTTAATTGTTTATACTATTGATGAGATTTATTGCTTGCCTTGTTCTTCAGTAATATTGATTGATATTTTTATGTTCATTTTTTTTGTCAAAGAATAATAATATTTTGGTGCATAGTATTCACTATAGAACCCCTTATTTATAGTATCGTGTAATCTAGAATATTGTATTCGGTCTTCTATTTATAATAGGGGATTGAGTACGGTAATCTTGAGCATACTCACTTAATATTTTTCACTCAGCAAATATAGGTGGTATAGTATTTCAGTTTATTTACTTCCATGAGAAGAAAGTAATCTTGTAAATAGTATAGGTGGTAAAATATTTTCCTAATCGCAATTGAAATTCGAAAAACTTGATACTCTCATATGTTCTTGATGAAAGAGAGTGGGATTTTTTTTATTGATGAATCTGAGGACTTACATTATATGCCACACATGGTTCTTGATCCAGAGGGCGTTTGGAGGTAGGGATTTCTTCATCGTTATATATATATATATATAGTCAAGAAGATTTGATTGAAGCAGTTGTCATTATCTTTCTCTTGAGAATTTCTTCATGCGTATTAACGCCTCCTGAATTGGAGGATTTTAAGTTTCGAATCTTAAATCTGTGAACCAATATATCTTGCTTCTTTCTCTTATACTTCTACTTCTGGAAATATGAATGCTTACTAGAGAAATTGCACTACATTTATGCTTTATCTATGGAAAGAATTTGATATTCTTTCTTTCACTTGTTGTTCTTAAGCCTCATTGATGTTAGACCCCGATTATGCAATGGTGGACTTGTTTGAAATATAAGTCAGGTGTTCACCTTTTTATTTGATCATTTCTATGAGGAAGAGGTGATATTGTGATAAAATAAGCGACAATTATACTTCTTCTTTCAAATATGAGGTTGCTCCATAAAACAATTATACCACACACCTATTGAGAAATTTTTTTTTTTTGCAATTGTTTTATTCTTATGCTTGGATCAACTACTTTATTTAGAATGTACAAACACAGAAACCACTTCTTGTCAATGGATTCATTTTCATTCCTGTTAGCAATACTTTCAAACATATGTGTGTGTGTGTATATATATATATATATATATATATAGATTTCGTTTGTTTTTATATATTCAATTCTCATGCATTTGGAAAGGTCAACATACAAATCACCTGAAATTTGCTAGTTACAAATTCATCATTCACTTTCATCCAATTTCGTGAGGATGTTTACATACATACCACTTAGCTGCCATATATTTATAGATCTATCACCAAAATTTTCTTTCTACATATGTATGTAAATACATAAGAATTAGGTGGTATGTTTGTCAATATTCCTTCGCTAGCAGCAATCGGATTCAATTTTGGGAGTTTCTTTGATAAACTTAAAGAAGAGGAGATTCAGATGATTTGGAGAAGGCAATGTTGTTCTTTAATCTTTTCACTGCTAATAATAAATGGTGGCATATTCTTATAAATTAATTTTGAGTTGGACGTTATAAATTCATGCTTTCTCATTCGCTCTTTCTAGAGCGTTGATGTTAAAATAATGGAAAAACTCATTATAGGATGAGAAGTAATGCAGTTTCCATATTTGTAGATAGTGTACTTATAAGCAATTGGATTGGGAGATGTGACATTTCGACATTCTTATCTACCCCACATCTCTTTTATTAAGAGGATTTACATACATACCACTTGATTTTATTTTTTACCTCGGAGATCTTTAAATTTTTGTTCAAACTTCTCTAAGCTTATAAAAGGATCGAGGAAGTTGAGAATCTTTCTCTCGCAATTTAAAGAACTCGATTATTTGAATGCCAATTTGGGAAATGGCTTTGTTTTTTTACCTGCTAAAGCTGACTGTTTCTCGGCCTGGCTATATGGAATTGTTTTTTTTTAAAATATTATTATTATTATTATTTTTTTCTTACCTGTTGTAAATGGTTACTCATCAAATAAGTGATAAGGATTGGAATTGCCCGATTATGGGGGGTGATTTGCTGGTGACTTCTGATTGATATTGATAGATAGACTTTGATATTTTAGTTGCATGTGGGAATGAGATAAAAAAAAGGTTTAGTCTGAGCCAATCCCCAAATTAAAATCTTATACCTTACTTTGATCTTTCGTATGCTTATTCCTCAAATTTTTTTAAAATGCAAATTCTAAATGTTTATCTAATCCATTTATATTATGCAATTTGTTTTGAAGCATCAACAGAATTAACCAGGTACGCCTTTAGTTTTTGTTTTCTTTACTTCCTTCACTGCATAGTTCTTTTATTTTGTTTAACTGTACTTTATTGCATAATTCCTGCATTTTCTCTAGTGTATTTAATTACATAGCCTGTTTTTCTCTCTATTCCTTACTGCACCATTCTGTATACATCTGCCTGTATTCATTGCTTTCAGTTAAAAACTTCCTAGCATGTTTTTACTATACCTTTGGGTAGTAAGTATAAAATTTTGATGGGTAAATATAACATTGTGATGGGCAAAATATAACATTGCATTTTGAATATATAGTTAATATTTGGATGTATAAAAAGATGGATAGTTTAGGTAGGTGGAGAGCATTTTGAAGTGTGAGGTATTTGTTGTAAGATTATCTCATTGGCCAACAAATCATCAAGGATTCAATTACCATAATTATAGTTATTTTCTTGTTACTCAGATAAGGAGTATATGAAATAAGTTTATTTAAATGGTTAAACATATGATACATGGTTCATAAATCAATAATCCAAGAGCTGGAATTGAGCATCTTTGACTTTAAAATTATGAGAAGAGAAGGCAAACTTTAAAATATTAGAAAACTAATACTTGTAATAAGGGTCTTTTCGAGTGATTTCAATATTTTTTTTAGCATTTTTTTTTTTGGAACTCCGAGAAGGATTCTTTTTTTTTTGTTTTCTCATGAAAATCTTTTAGCTCTTCTTTAGTAGCATCTTCTTAATTCATATTATTTAAAGTTATAAAGATAATTTTAGAGGTGAAAATCGTATGAAGGCTTGGAAGGATGAATTAGTGACTATGAGAAAGATTTATATATGATTAAATGAAGTGTAAGGGATGTTTAGTGAAATTATTATACATTCGTCTATGTAGCACCAGCACTTCTAAAATTGTTTCATACTTGTGTCTAATACTTACCGGACATCGACGTTTGTTCGATGCTACAAAATATATGTTTGAATTTTTTTTGGGCCCGAACATGTTTGAGGTACGCTTCATCACTGCATCAAATATGAAGTCAACATGATATAGGGAAAACAAGACAAAAATAGAAAAAAAATTAAATATATGTATAGCTCAAATTATATCTCATAATTGAATGCGATATTCTCATAAAAATAGAAAAAAATAGACACTGATCTAATCTATGCTTCATTTGTAACCACAAGTAATCAACTCATTGGTATACTCCTCAAAAAGTTATAGAAAATAATCATTCACAATTCATCAAGCAAACTGATATAGGAGCTTACCTGGTTGCGGTACTGTAGCTGATACAGTACCGCAGTCCAGCTCTACTCCTTTCCTTTTCCACTACCCTCCTATTCCCTTTCCTTTTTTATGATTCTCCTATTTCACTCCTTTCTTATTTTATGCCCTTCATTTCTATTTCTTTCTTACTTTGATCCTTACATATTCTATTTACTAATCTCAATTATAAATATGTTGTTGGCAGTGTTAAGGTTCAGTTTTGATGATTCCAGATTTTAGTTTGTTGCCTTTGAGGCATTCTTCTCTTTCGAGGATTGTATTTGACGGAGAGGAGGTGATTTGGATGTAACTCGTACAAGGTGGTGTCGTCTCCAAAGGTTCGGGTGGTGCTTCGGCTGTAGCTCGACCCTGCATGATAGTTATCATTCTAACTCCCCACTGCAACCCGTTGTCGTCATCTTCCGGGCACTGTTCACCCTCCAGGTTAATGTTCAGACCGCCGCCAACATCTTTCGTGCATTGCCCACCCTCCAGGTTGTTGTCCAAACAGCCGTCCAGCCTCCAGGTTACTTTCTAAACCGCTGTCGTCATCTTCCAGGTGTTGCCAAGGTTACCGTCCAAACTGTCATCGTCATCTTCTGATTGTTGTCCACCCTCCGAGTCGTCGTCCAAACCATCGTTGTCATCTGTTGGTCACTGAACACTTCTCCTGCACCTTGCCAATAGCCCTACATCGCTCTGGTTCCCTTCGACACTTTCGCGCTCCCTGCCTGTCCAATCAGACCTGCCACCCTTCTATTAAGAGAGCCGTTTATGTGTTTTCTATCTTTTTATTTCTTATATTGTGTTTTTTATTCTTGTTGGAGGACTCTTCATTGTCGTTTGATAGTTTTCATGTTGGCGTTGTTCTATGTTGAGAGTCATCGTTGTATTTTCCTTAAATTCGACAATTAAATTGTGTCGTTTGGTTGTGGTTTAGATTAACTTCAACATCAATGATATCAGAGCTAGCCTAACCCTAGCCATTTCCTAGGGTTTCCTAGCATCCGCCCTTACCCAAGTTGCCTTCACAAAAAAAAAAAATTCTTTTCCTATCAACTACTAAACCATAGCCAAATTTGACATAATCCTCAATTTTCTTTATTGATTTTAAAAATCAGGAAACCTAAATTAAATTTTCTACACGCGCGGTTAGTCTCTTACACCCTCTTTGAACTCCCACTCCAACCTATCCATGCCACCAAGGAGATTCATGCCCAAGCCAACCTAGAAAGAGATACAGTAGGAAATCCGTCAACTTCAATGCAGGCTTGCGGAGATTAAGGATGCGACCCAGTGGGGATTACTCTCGATTGAGATTTGGAGAATTGAAGAGAAGCAAGAGACGAGGATCTGAATCCCTTCTATAGGAAGGAATTGAGTGATGCAGAATACCAATCGCGACTCTTTGAAATCTAGTATCAAAGGAGGCTGAGAGAAGAACTAGCATATGGGGAAGAGGAAAATCTGAAAATTAAGCGGGAGATACAATACCAGTTCCTACTAGGTTACTACAGACTAAAAATTCAGACCCTAACTTCAGAAGTTGACAAACCTTATCACCGAGTGACCACTCCATATTAAAGGCAAAGTTCAACCTTCATATCTTACAACCGCTGTACAACCAGGAGAACATTTAATACAATCCCATCAGAGGAAAAGCTGATTCAGAGTAGAGAACAGACGTGCATAATCTGCATCCTTAAATCGGTCACAGCTAAGAAATGGTGCAAGTGCCACAGATTTGCACATATTGAATCCGACTACACAACCAGGCGGTGATCTGTTTTACTAAACAGAGCATTCTTGAAAAATTGAGTAATGACACAGTAGACACTCAAGACAGTATGAACATAAAGGAGCAATACCAACTTCCAGTTGAAGAGATAAACAGTGATCCGGAAGAAGATGCAAATTTTAGAGAGGATTCTCAATTTTCAGTCAACGAGTGCGAGACACCATCGATTCCAGCTAACCCCAAGATAGAGATTCCATCTGAGATAACAATAGCTGTTCTAGAAGAAATTGATTGATATAATGGGCATTTCGGGAAAATAAGAGATTAGGATGCCTCAAGCTAGCATTTTGCAAGCGTTAAGCGGAGCATCAACAGGGCTGACCTTGGATGTCCAAAAGAGCCATAAATTTGAGGAGTCGATACTAGACACAAGAGAACTCTAGGCAAGATAAATTCAGACCTTTCAGATTCATAAACTCGTCCCTGAGTTGGCCCTATTGATGGAGGTCCCGTATGTCAGAGATGAGACCATTTACTTCATTGAGATGTTCTATTTGAGAAAATCATAACTCTAATGTTGATAGTTTAAAACAATTAACATCCTTATCAAGCTGTGTGGACCTTTACATTTTCTAAATCTATGTAATAAGTTGAATCTAGTTGATAAATATACTCAAGCTTTAAAGGACATATTAGAATCGCAAAAATCTCATTTGAAAAACGATATATATTTGCGGAGTGAAAAATATTAAATGGGCATACTCTAGATTATTGTACTCAATTCCCTATTATAAATATGAGATCAAATACAATATTCTAGAGTACACGATACTATAAATAAGGGGTTCTATAGTGAATACTATGCACCAAAATATTATTATCCTCTGATAAAAAAAAATGAACATAAAGAATATCAATCAATGTTAATGAGGTCCAAGCATACAATAATGCTCATCAATAGATTTAAAATATATACAATCAAACAACATAAAAAATAGCAAATAAGTGCATGTATAGGAATGTAGAATTTAGTGACAAAATCTTAGACCTTTATAACGAAGGAAAACAAACTATGTGACCCACATATGAAATGCACCCCGAGAGATGAGTTTTAGATATAAGAATTCCCTAACTTTAAATAAAGTATATAAAAAGTTTCAATGTACCCTAAAAGGTTAGAGATATAAATGACCATAAGAAAGACCATTCTATAGAGGAGAAATATTTATTCGATAAAGCTAAATAACCTTAAAGAATGTAATTTTATCCATAAATCATTTGATATCAATAGAAATTTTCATTTTACATTTTTCAGTGTAAATTTTTTTATAATACCCTAAAACTATGCAAAGAGGATCTTGATAGCGCCACTTGGAATTTTCATCTATATCATGATAATTTGTTTTATAACTTCCAATAAATTAATTTTTAACAAAGTTTTGTTAAAAGTGCTAACAAAGTCTAAAAATTCAAGGTGGATCAATCTTCTAAGTTCCTAAAAAATAACAAAACATCATTATCAGCCAAGTTGCACCTCTTGTATCATGTGGAAGTGGGCATCACATAGTATCCATGATACTAAGAAAACTAAGAAATGAAAAGGTTCAAAAATAAATTTTTCCTTGAATCAAAGAGAAGTTATGAAGCATAACAAAATTCACATATATTGTAGCTCCATTATCAATTATCAAATGTCAACGTTAATTCTCTAGCCTTTCGTAAATTAACCTCAAATTAATAATCTTACGTTCAAATAAGGCTTAATAAAATAATATAAAACTAACTGCTAAAACAAACTCTTCGAAGATAATTAACAAATAGTATGCTAAATATTCGTACACTGCCAGTAAGAGGCAGAAAATACACTACATGTTTCAACCAGTCATGAAGGAGATGAAATTATGAAAATACAATCATCTCTGGTAGCATAGTAAATTACCGTGCGGGTGCTGTATGCCCAAGAATTTAGCCAAACATTGAACTTCTTGCCTTTCTCAAACACTATCTCAAACATTTTTGCAAAATTTTGACCGAGGTAATGAGAGGTGGCTCCTTGTATTACATGACCTATTTTTGGAATAAAGGCCTAACAGATAAAAAAAAAACTATTATATACAACAATATGACAATGTTATAAGGAATTGCTGAAAACTATTATAGTAAAATGTTGCTATTGATATTTGAGCTAATTATTTCAGACCTCAACACCTGCAGTATAAAACCCTCAGGAAACTTCTCTAATTCACTTTTCTTTCATTTCTTTATTGGAATTGCAAGGTACTCTTCATAAATTCTTCGATAAAGTTCCAATATATCAAGATCCTGGAATCATTGTTATAATTTAGGCTCTTAAACATAATAAGAAAGGAAAAACATTCCCATGTGACCACAAAAAAGGCAAAAACATTCTCGTCAGACATACAAATTACCAGCATTAGAACTTTTAAAATTAAAAACATTACAAACCGGCTAAATAAATGTAAGATATTCGAAATAGAGCTTAATAAAAACATATACTTTATTGAGTTTAATCCATGTGGAAACCATTCGTTATCCCATAAATCTTATCACATCTAAGTCTACTAAATATAAAAAGTATGCAAGAAAACATAAGGCACAAGCTGTAAATTAGATAAAATTAACTTAAAATCAAGATAGTCATTAATGTATAAAGCCAAAAGATAAACTCCAGCTACGTCTTTATCAGCTTCCTCTTTAGTGGCAAAAGCTGTATGACCTTCTTGCCAAAGAAACTCCCGACTCCTTGAAATGTTAAAAAATTCATTAGAAACTAATTTTACTTTTGCTTTAAATGATAAAAATATTGATGGCTTCTCATAAGAGATAGAACATGCTGTCATGAAGATCTGACTCAATGAAGCTAAAGTCTCTGAAAAATAAGTTTCTAATAGAAATAGAAAATAATGCATTTGTACAGATATTTCCTTTCTTGTTGTGTTTAAGAGTCTAAATTTTAACAATGATTCTAGGTTCTTGATATATTGAAACTTTATAGAAAAATTTTTTATGAGTATCTTGTGATTCCAATAATTAAAGGAAAGAAAAGTGAATTAGAGAAGTTTGCTGAGGGTTTTTATACTACAAGTGTTGAGGTATGAAATGACTACCTCGAATATCAAGAGCTATATTTTATTGTAATAGTTTTCAGCAATTCCTTAGAACATTTTCATATTGATGTATATAATAATTTTTTTTGTCTGTTAGACCTTTATTCAAATATAGGCCCTGTAATACAAGGAGTCACCTCATTTTGTCTCGGTCAAAATTTTGTAAAAATGTTTGAGATAGAGTTTGAGAATGAGAAGGGCGAGAAGGCCAATCTTTGGCAGAATTCTTGGGCATACAACACCCACACGCTAATTTGCTATGCTACAAGAGATGATTGTATTTTCTTAATTTTGTCTCCTTCATGATTGGTTGAAATATGTCTGTCTTTTGCTGATAGTGTAGGAATATTTAACATATTATTTGTTAATTATCTTCGAAGAGTTTGTTTTAGCAGTTGATTTTAGGTTCTTTTATTAAGCCTTATTTGAACGTAAGGAAATTAATTTGAGGTTAATTTATGAAAAGTTAGAGAATTAACATTGACATTTGATAATTGATAATGGAGCTATAATACATTTGAATTATGTTATGCTCCATAACTTCTCTTTGGTTTGAGGAAAACTTAATTTTTGAACCTTTTCATTTCTTAGTTTTCTTGGTACCATCCATAATATATGATGCTCATTTCCACATGGTATAAGAGGTGCAACTTGGCCGATCATGACAATAGTTTGTTATTTTCTAGGATCTTGGAAGATTGGTCCACCTTGAATTTTTAGACTTTGTTGACACTTTTTCATAGGTGGGCCACATAGTTTGTTTTCCTTCGTTATAAAGGTCTAAGATTTCGTCACTAAATTCTACATTCCTATACATGCACTTATTTCCAATTTTTTATGCTGTTTAATTGTTTATACTATTGATGGGAATTATTGCATGCCTTGGACTTCGTTAATATAAATTAATATTCTTTATGTTCATTTTTTTTGTTAGAGGATAATAATATTTTGGTGCATAATATTCACTATAGAACCCCTTATTTATAGTATTGTGTAATTTAGAATATTGTATTCGGTCTCCTTTTTATAATAGAGGATTGAGTACAATAATCTAGTGCATGCCCACTTAATATTTTTCACTCAGCAAATATATCACTTTTCAAATGAGATTTTTGCGATTCTAACATGTTTTTTAAAACTTGAGTATACTTATCAACTAGATTTAACTTGTTACATAGATTTGAAAAATGTAGAGGTCCACAAAGCTTGATAAGGATGTTAGCTAATTATTTTAAGTAATCAACATTAGAATTATGATTTTATCAAACAGAACATCTTAATGAAGTAAGTAATCTCATCTCTAACCTGTGGGACCTCCCTCAGTAGGGCCAACTCAGGGATGAGTCTATGGATCTGAAGGTCTGAATTTCTCTTAGAGTTGTTTTGTGTCTAATATCAATTTCTTAAATTTATGGCTCTATTGGACATCCAAGGTCAGCTTTGTTGATGCTCCTCTAAACGCTTGCAAAATGCTTACTTGAGGCACTATAATCTCATATTTTGCTGAAAAACCCATTATATCAATCACTTTCTTCTAGAATAGTTATCGTTATCTCAGATGGAATTTTTATGTTGGGGCTAATTGGAATCGATGGCGTCTCGTACTCGTTGGCTGAAAATTGAGAATCCTCTCTAAAGCTTGCATCTTCTTCCGGATCACCGTTTATCTCTTCATTTGGAAGTTGGTCCTGCTCCTTTATACCCATATTGCCTCGAGTGTTTGCTGTCTCATTACTCAATTTTTAAAGAATGCTCTGCTTAGTGAAACAGATCACCCCCTGGTTGTGAAGTCGGATTCAACATGTCCAAATCTGTGGCACTTGCACAACTTCTTGGTTGTGATCGATTTAAGGGTGCAGATTATTCCCGCCTGTTCTCTAATCTTAATCAGCTTTTCCTCTGATGGGGTTGTATTAAATGTTCTCCTGGGTGTACAACGGTTGTAAGATCTGGAGGTTGAACTTTGCCTGTAAGATGGGGTGGTCTCTTGGTGATGAGGTTTGTTAACTTCTGAAGTTAGGGTTTGATTTTTTTAGTCTGTAATAACCTAATAGGAACTTGTGTTGTATCTCCTAATTTTTCAGATTCTCCTCTTCCCCATATGCTTGTTATTCTCTCAGCCTCCTTTGATTCTAAATTCCAAAGAGTTGTGACTGGTATTCTGCATCACTTAAATCCTTCTTATAGAAGGGATTCAGATCCTCGTCTCTTGTTTCTCTTCGATTCTTCAGATTCCAATCGAGGGATCTTCATATCCCATCGAGGGTAATCCTCACTGGGTTTCATCCTTAGAATTCACAAACCTGCATTGAAATTAACAGATTTCCCGCTGTATGTCTTCCCGGGTAGGCTTGGGCATTAATCTCCTTGGTGGCATGGATAGGTTAGAGTGGGAGGCCAAAGAGGGTGTAGGAAACTAATCGTGGGTGTAGAAAATTTAATTGGGGTTCCTGATTTTTAAAATCAATAAAGAAAATTGAGGATTAGGTCAAATTTGGCTATAGTTTTGTGGGTGGTAGGAAAATGTTTTTTTTTTTTGTGGAGGCAGCTTGGGTAAGGGCGGATGCTAGGAAACCCTAGGATATGTCTATGGTTGGGCTAGCTCTGATATCAAATGATACCAGAGTTAACCTAAACCACAACGAAAAGACAATTTAATTGTTGAATTAAAAAAAAATAAATCGATGACTCTCTACATAGAACAACGCCAACATGCAAACTATCAAACGAAAATGAAGAGTCCTCCAACAAGAATAAAAAAAACACGAAAAAAGAAATAAAATGGTAGAAAAAACATAAGCGGCTCTCTCAATAGACGGGTTGCAGGTCTGATTGGACAGGAAGGGGGCGCGATAGTGTCGGAGGGAACCAAAGCGATGTAGGGCTATTGGCAGGGTGCAAGAGAAGGTGGCCAGTGAACAACAGATGATGAAAATGGTTTGGAAAACGATATGGAGGGTGGACAACAATCAGAAGATGATGATGCCAGCTTGAACAGTAACTTTGACAACACCTGGAAGATGACGACAGCGGTCTGGACAGCAACCTGGAGGCTGGACGACAGTCTAGACAACAACCTGGAGGGTGGGTAATGCATGAAAGATGTTGACAACGGTCTGGACAATAACTTAAAGGGTGAACGGTGCCCGGAAGATGACGACAACAGGCTGCGGTGGGGAGTTGGAAGGATAGATATCACGGCAGGGTCGAGCTATAGCCGAAGCACCACCCGAACCTTTGGAGACGACACCACCTTGTACGAGTTACATCCAGAGCACCTCCTCTCCTTCGAATACAACCCGTAGAAGAGAAGAATGCTTCAAAGGCAACAAATTAAAATCTGCAATCATCAAAATTGAACCCTAACACTAACAACATGTTTATAATTGGGATTAGTAAATATAATAAGTAAGTATCAGAGTAAGAAATAAATAGAAATAAAAAACATAAAATTAGAAAGGAGTAAAATAGGAGAATCATAGAAAAGGAAAAAGAATAGGAGGGAACCAGAAAAGGAAAGTGGTAGAGCTGGACTGCGGTACTGTACAACTATCAGTAGCGCGACCCGGTAAGCTCCTATATCAGTTTGTTTGATGAATTGTGACTGATTATTCTCTATAACTTTTTGATGAGTATGTCAACGAGTTGATTACTTGTGGTTACGAATGAAGCATAGAGTAGATCAATGTCTGACTTTTTTCTTTTATAAATTGTTTGTCAACCTTAACAATATTTATATAATCATGTTAGACTGAATTATGTACAATATTGATAGTTAGCTTTTATGTTACATTTTTAGTATTCTCAAATAATATTCTTTCTTAATAATACTTAGATTTTTATTGCCTTAAATTTAAAATGAGGGTTCGCACTATATTTTATCATTACATTTTATTAATTACTCTTCAAGTCATGAGATTGTCTTCCAAGAATGTAAAATATCTTAATGTCGACTTCTTCTTGATCTTAGAATCTCAACAATCAATATTTCCACACTCTGCTTTTTTGAATTAAACTCATTTACATGAGCCTTGTACATATAAAATTTGATGCACTATCTTGAGGTATACTTCTTTCTGATCATGCATTAATTGAGTTGTCACTTGAACAACATAAACAATATTAGGAAAGTATGTCATTTTTGGTCTTTCCACAAGTTTTTGATATGATATTTTCTTATGGAATTGTCGTTTGTAGCATTTTCAAATTTATGATTAAATTCATGGGGCTCTCGTTATTTTTTGGTTGTCATGTTAATATTGTTGTATGGTCTCATTGACTTTCTTTTATTTCATGTTTAATATTGTTTTGACAACTTCCAAATCATGCCATTGGTGATTCCTTTAATTCATTTAATGCCTTCTTTTAATTTTCATATCTTTTGTTCAATATTTGGGTTAAATCTTGGTGGGTGGGACATCATTGTGCACTTCTCATTAAATCATTATACAACATGACATTCTTCACATTGAATTGTTATCTACGATTCTTATTAGCTGACAACGAATAAAAAATAAATTCATTATTTATTTTTGCGACTGGAGGGAATATTTAATATAATTAATCTCTTATAATTGAGCATATTATTTGTATATTAGTTTGGCTTTATACCTTCCTATCGAACCATTAAATTTGTATTTTATTGTAAAAAATAATCTAATTTCCATTATTTTTTTTCATTTTGATAATTTCACTAATTTCTTATCTTGTTTTGAAAATCTTTTAGCTCTTCTCTAGTAGCATCTTCTTAATTCATATTATTTAAAGTTATAAAGATAATTTTAGAGGTGAAAATCGTATGAAGGCTTGGAAGGATGAATTAGTGACTATGAGAAAGATTTGTATATGATTAAATTAAGTGTAAGGGATGTTTAGTGAAATTATTATATATTCGTCTATGTAGCACCTACACTTCTAAAATTGTCATACTTGTGTCTGATACTTACCGGACACCGACACTTGTTTGATCCTACAAAGTATATGTTTGATTTTTTTTTTGGGCCCGAACATGTCTGAGATACGCTTCAACACCGCATCAAATATGAATTCAACATGATATAGGGAAAAACAAGACAAAAATAGAAAAATATAAATATATGTATAGCTCAAATTATATCTCATAATCGAAGCCGTTTTCACGCTCTTCATGCCAAAACTCTCTCTAAAATTCGTCAAAATTGAGCATAAAAGGTGCATCCAATATTCATTGATGCCGAACATTAGTAATCGAAGGCTGAGGAGGAGGTTGGATAGTGTGTGAGTGCTCATGGATTGCAGGGTACTAGCTGGTAGGCTTTAGAAGGCTTGCTGCTAGAGGCACACACATGGGCATATGGGTTGACTGCAGGGAGATATTTTAACAGTAATCATCATTTGCAGAGGCTTTAACCTTCATATGATTGTTCTCCTCAATATTTAACCCTTTTCCAAAAGAATTTTTTTGTATGTTTTAAAATTCTTAAGGCGGGTCAATATGGCTTACTTTAACCACACCTTTACGTGTATAGGCTTAGGTGCGGGCGCAAATGACACACGCTAGGATGACCTACTCTTGGTTCTCTGCATGGGTGATGTCGAAGCACTACGATATTATATTCAGATTTTTCTAGCACAAAAATAAGTCTTTCTAATTGCAAAATAATATGACAGTCAAAATAATGAATACAAGGGCGAAAGTACAACGAATAGTTATTTGGAATTAAGTAGCAAATTGCCTCAAAGAGTGAAAAAAAATGACTTGGTCATGTTTTTGCTCCCCACCAATGAACGTAAAATAAGAACCCCCTTGGGCATTTCTAATTTTGAAATTGCATGAAAATGATGTGCTTGACTCTTATGCAAATCTCCCACCGGGGACCTGCGAAGGCATCAACATGAACTAAACATAATAAAAAAATGTTATTATAATCATCTACCAAAATGTCATGTCTTTACGTACATGACCTACCAAGCAAGAAAGTGAACCACAATTTATCAAAAAGTGTGTATATTGTAATGTAGAGCATGACAAATGATTTAAATTTAAAGCCTAACACACGTTCTGATGAAAATGAAATTGCCAACTAAAACAAAAAATTTGGAACTTGAATGAATTCAAAGTGATCTTCAAGCACTCCGTGAAAAATAGGCTGAAATTAAGTTACACCAAAAAGTGTGTATGTTATTCCAAAAATCATGCTATTCCGCTCGACAATCCAAACCTCTCGTTGCTCCTCATGCTCATGTACTCGAGCAAATTGCGAGATCGAAAAATGCTCTTGGTCTCGTATGATATCTTTGAATAAAAATGATGAAAAGTAAAGAAAAATGCAAAAAAAAGAGAAAATAGAAAATAAAATATAAAAAGAATTATAAAAAATTATTTTATGATTTTCATGAGTAAATTTTTTATTCTTGAAAATTTACATTCATAATTAATATTCTTGTGTTGTGATCTCATGGAATTATTTTACAAAAATTTTCAATTTTTTTCCTTCAAAGGGAAATAAAAAAATGTTTATTTGTGACTTGGTAACTCTCCTTTTAATGGTAAGTACATGCACATCTCTGTCACATTCTAGCCTAAAAATAAGGTATATCCTCTTTTATTATGTTTTTATCTTTAATTCCATACAAAATATAAATCGTTATGTATCTGTTCATTCTACACTTAAATGTTTATTTAATTGTTCAATCATAGTTATTTTCTTTTAGTCAAGTATTATTTGTAATGGTCCATCTTTTTCCTAAATTTAGATTTTCATCTTTTTTTTTAATTTTCATTTGAGGCTTGTAATTAAGCATACTATGGTGTTTTCAATAATAATAACTTAACCATTAATTAATCAACTCCGCAATTTTATTTTCCAGCTCTCTACTCACTATTGTCCTTATCCCATTAATGCTATTAACCTTCTTTAAAAATCTGTTGCTTTTAAATTAAAAAAAAAACAAAGTGCGAGTCCTTCTTTTTACATTCAGTAGCTTATAAACTGCCTTTGGATTGTTTTTTTCTTTCCATTTAGATTCTTGCAACTATGCAATATTTATTCTTCTTCTAATCATTGCGTGGTTCTTTGATTTTCCCATTCACATTTCCCATTTTTTTGTAAAAAAATTAATTTTAATTTTATGCATTATCAACTTTTTGATATATTCCTTACAAATAGGTTGAATTATGGTATATCTCTTGTAGCTTACATACTAACCAACCAACCCTTCAATTACTTCTCATTATGAGCAAGTTACATTTTAGCACATCTTGTAAGGTTGTTTTTCCATGAACAATTTCTTTGGTCTTGCCTCATTTCACCTAGGTCATGATAGACATGTTGCTTCTATGCATTCCTTAACATTAATAAAATCAAAATTATGATTTATTTCATGACTTTTGGTACAAGTCTGTTAGTTGATTGTCAAGTGTCAAAATTACAAAAACTTTCATTTTCTTTTTTTTATAGACTTGGGATTTATAATGAAAAATTGAATATTCTAGCTGTGTGTGTATATGTAGAGAGAGGGAGAGGATTATTGATTTTTTTCAATTTTATTTTATTGTATCTAATGTTTACTATAATCTCCAAACTCTTGTGAGATATATAAACTATATATCGATTGAGTTTCATCAAATTTCATGATGATTTTACATTTACTGATCGCATGAAAATTATAAGATTAATTGGACGACATATAAAAGTGATTTTAAAGCTATAAGTTTACATGTCACCAATCAAATACAAGTAAAATATAATCAAGAATACATGTAGTTGACTCCAGCCCATTTTAATGTGTCTTCACTTATCATATAATGTATCCCTCTCTCTCTCTCCCCCCCTCTCTCTCTATATGTAAATAAATATATATATAATATATATATATATGCTGTGGTTGGGGTTTTTCTTAGAAATTATGAGGGTAGGTGCCTATGTTACCTTACTTCTCTTTTTGCTGCTGACAACCCATTAGCCACGAAATGCTAGGGGGTTTTTCTGGCATTAATGGTGGCAAGTGTTTTCAATTTTCATATGATTGAGGTGGAAATCAATTCTAAAATGCTCTATGATATTCTTTTGGGTATCTCTCCTCCCCTCTGGGATATAATTTGCACTTTTAACGTATTTTAGCTTTAATGGCTAAAAGACAATTAGAAGTAAATTGGAAATTCATTCATAGAGATGAGAACTCCCCTGCTGATTGGTTAGCCAAACATGCAGGGGAGGTCTGTTGCGTTGGCATTTATCCTTCTGCTCCTCTGAGACGTCTTCTCACTGGGGACAATTTGAATCTGCCATACGTTCGAATTAAAATTTTTGTGCTCTTTGGCTTTACCGCTAGGGCCTTCTTTCTGTATGGTGGTTGGGGTTTGCATTTTTCCTCTTGCAGGATTTTTATTTTGCTTGGCAGGTCTCTTCGGTTTGCAGCATGCCTGGTTTTGTCTCATTTTTTTTTGCTCTCACTGTTTTCGCTGGCCTACTGCTGTTTTGGTTTTCTCTGTTCTGCTCTCCAGTTTTCCAAAGGTCTTTGTTGCTCGCGGGAGTGCTCTTGGAGAATTGCTACTAACCTGAAGACATTTTTTTGTAGATTTTCTTTCTCTTTTCATGTTAAGTAATACACGTATACATGTTTACTTATTTTTGGGTTTTGGGTATAGGGTAAATAAATTTTATTCTTTCCATTACAAATTACTGCTACTTAAGTAACGCATCATACAGCATAAAGATTAATCTGAATCAAAGATTTTTCTCAAAATTGGGAAGGATAATAAACTATTGAGAATTGTGCGTGAAGAAAGTTTTAAACCAAATCATAAAGTCCTTCTAGAGGGTTATAGAATATTCAATTTGTCTTTTGAAAAGTCAACCTGAATACCGACTCAAATATTTACTCAAAAGGAGTCTAAGCGTGGATTATCAAAACTTATTTAGTAACAGAAAAATGCTGATAGAACAAGATGTATCCTCCACATAAAATTACAAAGTATCAAAAAACAGCATTACTCCAATTTCTTGTAAAACCCCTCTCTCCCCCATAGGTTTAAGCTTAAATGAGAATGATATGAAGTAACAAGAATAAACATGACACCAAAAATAGTAAAAGAATCCTGATAATGAAACTCCAAATGCCCTCTACATCCCTCTTACCTTCTGACCGCGACTTTATATATGTGCTTAATTCGATAAAGATGTAAATATATAATTTTCAATAATGTTAAAGTCGAACTTATCAATGCAAGCATACGTATCGCTCAAGTAATATATGACTCTAATGGAGTCCTAAGTATCGATCCCACAGGGAGTAATATTAGAACTACGAACTAAGCTTTTAGAAAGACAATACTTTAATCGCAACAAGGAAATTCAAATTGTTTATCTGTCACTAATAGACAATTGAAATAAATAAGTAATTTTGATAACCCTTAAATAACTAATTTTAATAATAAAGTTCTAATGTGAATTCAATATATAAGAAAACATCATTCTCCTTGCCAAGAAAATATAGTGAATAAATGAAATGAAACAGTTTAAATTGTGTTGTGCCAAATAGGAGCATACTTATTCTTTACCCTTTGATCCAGACATAAAGAACATTAACTAATCCTATGCTTGGTTACTGATTCTACGGCTAGGCTGGGAGGGTACCGACTCTCACTTCGGAGCTCCCACATTCCCCTCACCTGAGGGCTAACATCTACAGATCAGTACCCAAACGATAGGACCGAATTGAGGATTTTAGTCTGTCACTCTAAAATCTCCAATTCTACGCCCGATAATTATATTTCCCTATTTATTTGCACTATCCTTTGCCTCCCTGAATCTCGGATGTAATATTCACTTTAGTTGTAAAACTTAACATATTTTAACATATCAATTGACCAGATTGAAAGTAAATTATGATCGAATTGAAAAAATCATGACAACTTCTTTAACATTTTTAAGGCTCAACCAATTCAAATCACAATTTCACAATTCTCAAAACAAGGAGAAAGACAAAGAAAACTACTCAGAACTCATGGGGGAAACACAATAAAACTCGGAATTCATATACAAAAGCAAAGTCATACAAACTACAATAAGTAAATAACACTTATCTCTACTTTCCCTCAAGCAAACTCTTCAAAGTTCCTTTGAATCTCTTTTTTTCTTTACAACACACAGAATTCCTCTTCAAAGCAGCAAGGAGGCAGAAATCTCTCACTTTCCCTCCACTCTTACAATCTCTCGTAGAATTCCTCACAATTATACGCTCTAGTAAACTCTCTACACACTAATGGAACCTCTCTAACATCCAGGACTCATCTATTTTCGTCCAAAATCTTCTCTTTAAAGATGTGTATGAGTTTTCCTAAGAGTTACTTAAGCACCCCTCCAAAATTCATCCTTATCCAATGCACAATTAGACATAACCGTCGATCTCGCCGTCGGCGGCCTCGATGGCGCCGGCGGGG